>NW_025533617.1:17500-270000 GCF_020615455.1 Coregonus clupeaformis
TTAATAAAAATAAAGAAAAACCCTGGAATGAGTAGGTGTTCTAAAATGTTTGACCGGTTGTATATATAAATAATGGTGTGTATTGACAATATGGATAGTGTATGAATAGAGAAGGTGTGTACAACAGTAGATAAGATGAGCCATGACAAATCAAGCATAAGTTACATGGAGTCGATCTGTGAAATAATAAGGGTTGACTTGATTTTTGAATGACTAACCCTTGCTGTGTCCCCCAGACATACAACATCTGCAAGGTCCCTCAGTCAAGCATTGAATTTCAAGCACAGATTCAACTACAAAGACCAGGGGAGCTTTTTCGAAAAGCCTCGAAAGGGCAGTGATTGGTAGATGGGTAACAATAACCAATCAGACGTTGAATATCTCTTTACATGGTCAAGTTAAAAACCATGCTGTGCATTATGTATTAAACCACCCAGACACATCAAAGATACAGTCGTCCCTTCTGAACTGAGCTGCAGGTCAGGGATGAAACTGCTCATGAGGCCATTTGTGATTTTAAAACCGCTACAGAGTCCAATGTCTGTGATGGTAGAAAACTGAGGATGGATCGACAACATTGTAGTGACTCCACAATAATGACCTAAATGACAGAGTGAAAGGAAGAATACAAATATTCCAAAACATCCATATTGTACGCAACAAGGCACTAAAGTAATACTGCAACAAAATAAAACACAGCAAATACACTTTTTGGCCTAAATGAAAAGCCTTATGTTTGGGGCAAACACAACAAATCACTGAGTAACTGCCTCCTTATTTTTCAAGCACGGTAGTGGCTGCATCATGGTATGGGTATGATTCACATCGGCAAATACTGGGGAGTTGTTCAGGATTAATAGAAACAGAATAGAGCCGAGCACAGGCTAAATCCTAGAGGAAAACGTGCTTCAAATCTGCTTTACACAAGAGACTGGGAGAGGAATTCACTTTTCAGCAGAACAATAACCTACAACACAAGGCCAAATCTACGCTGGAGTTGCTTACCAAAAAGACAGTGAATGTTCCTGACTGGCCAAGTTACAGTTTTGACTTAAATCTGTTTGAAAATCTATGGCAAGACTCTGAAAATTGCTGTCTAGCCATGATTCCCAACATCTTGACAGAGCTTGAAGAATGTAGAACAGAATAAAGGGGTAATATAGATACAGAGCTCTTAGAGACTTACCCAGAAACACTCACAGCTGTAATCGCTGCCAAAGGTGATTCTACAAAGTATTGATTCAGGGTGCTGAATACTTATGCAATGAATATATTTTATATTTTTGTGATTTAATTTGTATTAGGCTTTTTAAAAATGTAGCTTTTCTTCCAGTTTAACATTACAGAGTATTTTGTGTAGATTGTTGACATTTGTTTTTTTACCATTAAATACATTTGAATCCCACTTTGTAATCCAAGGGTCTGTATACTTTGCAAGGCAAAGTGGGTAAAACAGTATGTAAACATTATTAAAGTGACCAGAGTTCAATGACTATGGCAGCAGCCTCTAAGATGCAGGGTTGAGTAACCGGGTGGCAGCCGGCTAGTAACAGTGACTAAGGTTCATGGCAGAGGTACTGGGTGAAGGCCAGCTAGTGATGACTGTTTAACAGTCTGATGGCCTGGAGATATAAGCTGTTAATCAGTCTCTCTCGGTCCCAGCTTTGATGCACCTGTACTGTCTCCTCCTTCTAGATGGTGGCTGGGGTGAACAGGCCTTGGCTCGGGTGGCTGAGGTCCTTGATGATGTTCTTGGCCTTCCTGTGACATCGGGTGCTGTAGATGTCCTGGAGGGCAGGCAGTGTGCCCCCCCGGTGGTGCGGCCAGCCCAACACATCCACATCACCGGCGGTACACTGCCTGCCCTCCAGGACATCTACAGAGCCCTGCAGTTGCGGACGGTGCAATTTCCGTACCAGGCGGTGATACAGCCTGAAAGGATGCTCTCAATGGTGCATTTGTAGAAGTTCGTGAGGGATCTTAGGGCCAGCATTTCTTCAGCCTGCTGAGGTTGAAGAGGTAATGTTGCGCCTTCTTCACCACACGGTCTGTGTGAAGGGACCATTTCAGGTCCTCAGTGATGTGCAAGCCGAGGAACTTGAAGCTTTTGACCCTCTCCACTGTGGCGCTGTCGATGTGGATGGGGGCGTACTCTCTGCTGTCTCCTGTAGTCCACAATCAGCTCCTTCGTTCTGTTGACGTTGAGGGAGAGGTTATTTCCTGGCATCACTCCGCCAGGGCTCTCATCTCCTGTACGTTACTTTCTAAATGCAATCTGTTACAGTTACTAATTACAGTGGGGGAAAAGTATTTAGTCAGCCACCAATTGTGCAAGTTCTCCACTTAAAAAGATGAGAGAGGCCTGTAATTTATCATAGGTACACGTCAACTATGACAGACAAAATGAGGGGAAAAAAATCCAGAAAATCACATTGTAGGATTTTTAATGAATTTATTTGCAAATTATGGTGGAAAATAAGTATTTGGTCAATAACAAATGTTTCTCAATACTTTGTTATATACCGTTTGTTGGCAATGACACAGGTCAAACATTTTCTGTAAGTCTTCACAAGGTTTTCACACACTGTTGCTGGTATTTTGGCCCATTCCTCCATGCAGATCTCCTCTAGAGCAGTGATGTTTTGGGGCTGTCAGCTGGGCAACACGGACTTTCAACTCCCCTCCGAAGATTTTCTATGGGGTTGAGATCTGGAGACTGGCTAGGCCACTCCAGGACCTTGAAATGCTTCTTGTGAGCCACTCCTTCGGTTGCCCGGCCGGTGTGTTTGGGATCATTGTCATGCGTTGGAAAGACTCCAGCCACGTTTCATCTTCAATGCCCTTGCTGATGGAAGGAGGTTTTCACTCAAAATCTCACGATACATGGCCCCATTCATTCTTTCCTTTACACGGATCAGTCGTCCTGGTCCCTTTGCAGAAAAACAGCCCCAAAGCATGATGTTTCCACCCCCATGCTTCACAGTAGGTATGGTGTTCTTTGGATGCAACCTATCATTCTTTGTCCTCCAAACACGACGAGTTGAGTTTTTACCAAAAATGTTATATTTTGGTTTCATCTGACCATATGACATTCTCCCAATCCTCTTCTGGATCATCCAAATGCACTCTAGCAAACTTCAGATGGGCCTGGACATGTACTGGCTTAAGCAGGGGGGACACGTCTGGCACTGCAGGATTTGAGTCCCTGGCGGCGTAGTGTGTTACTGATGGTAGGCTTTGTTACTTTGGTCCCAGCTCTCTGCAGGTCATTCACTAGGTCCCTCCGTGTGGTTCTGGGATTTTGCTCACCGTTCTTGTGATCATTTTGATTCCACGGGTGAGATCTTGCGTGGAGCCCCAGATCGAGGGAGATTATCAGTGGTCTTGTATGTCTTCCATTTCCTAATAATTGCTCCCACAGTTGATTTCTTCAAACCAAGCTGCTTACCTATCGCAGATTCAGTCTTCCCAGCCTGGTGCAGGTCTACAATTTTGTTTCTGGTGTCCTTTGACAGCTCTTTGGTCTTGGCCATAGTGGAGTTTGGAGTGTGACTGTTTGAGGTTATGGACAGGTGTCTTTTATACTGATAACAAGTTCAAACAGGTGCCATTAACACAGGTAACGAGTGGAGGACAGAGGAGCCTCTTAAAGAAGAAGTTACAGGTCTGTGAGAGCCAGAAATCTTGCTTGTTTGTAGGTGACCAAATACTTATTTTCCACCATCATTTGCAAATAAAGTCATTAAAAATCCTACAATGTGATTTTCTGGATTTTTTTTCTTCTCAATTTGTCTGTCATAGTTGACGTGTACCTATGATGAAAATTACAGGCCTCTCTCATCTTTTAAGTGGAGAACTTGCACAATTGGTGGCTGACTAAATACTTTTTTTTCCCACTGTATATCTGTATTCTGTCATTTAAATTGAAATGTAGGCTTCTGCCCGGCCCAGAAATACAATTTCATAGACAGCCACATAGAAAAGTCAGATTTGAAAATTCCTACTAAGACACTTTAGTCAAAACCTTTGTGCACAAAACACAATAAAACTATTATAAATAATTGTCGGTGAGACCGATTTTGTTTCACTAACAGCCGAAGATGATCAAAATGGTATATTCATCCAACGTCTGCCATGTTTTTGGATGACGTGATGACGTCGTCACTGCTCTCCATTCATCTTTTTTTGTATCTGCATTAGCACAGTAAACTTGATCCCAATTATAGCTCCAAGATGGCGGCAAAAAAAAATATATATATTATTGGCACATTGAACCATGCTCGCGCTCGGTAGTTTAAAAAACTGTGGGAAGTACCGGACATCGTGGTTAAATAGTACAAGAGTACACCATGCTGGACAAAAATGCTTCCAGCACCTGGTTTTCCCAGGCAGTCTCCCATCCAAGGACTAACCAGGCATGACCTTGCTTAGTTTCCCAAGACCGGGCATATTGAGGCTGTAAGACAGTTACTGTATTGTATATATGATATGTACATATGCCTCAGCGAAGGAATAACTCTTGGTACACTATATGAAGTTTGACACTCGAAAAAGTGCAGTGAGAAATCATAGAAATAGAATCAATGGGATAAATAGCCATAGTTACTTTGTAACACAGGAAGATGAAGAACAAACCATGCTTTCATTTCAATGGCATATATTTGAATTTTGTGAAAATAGCAGGCCTATGAATAATGACTTCAGGCAAATACATCAAATAACGTTACCAGTACATGACTTTAGTCATTAGAATAGGCGACTGACTTGACCACCACTAGTCATCATCGTTCATTGTAGTTCATTGAGATGAACTACCTCAAACGTAATTTCATCATGATCCTAATAGAAGAACACTAAGCCAATCAATTGAATTGTCCTACTTTTTCTTTTACAACGACAGGGGGTGCACCGTTCCTGGAGGTACTGCAATACCAGGTCGATGCGTGGAGTGGACGGAGCAAGCCCCTATTCCATCTCCCCTATTCCAAAATCAATTTAATATATGGTCCCCAGATAGGGGACGTATCAGATATTAAACTGATAAGAACAGATTTTTTTTTTTTTTTTTTGGAAAAATAATTTTTATTTTCATTTCACATTCAAATACAAGTACAAATTCAGTGCATAACGTTGTACATAACATGGATTTACAAAAACAGTACCTTAACCGTATAAAAATAGCAAAACTCCTAAAAAAAGTGCTGTTCTGAGGAACCTGACCAGCTAAAAGGCCTACATTCAAGAGAAGCAAGAACAGATTTTTTTTTTTTTTTTTGGAAAAGTTTTATTGATCATTTCCTTTAAAACAGCTCACATTTTAAATACATTTACACACATATAAAACGGCATAAAGTGCATTCAAATCAGCATTACATTACAGTTACATTTTAAAAGGTACATGTTGTTTATTTAAAACAATAAAACAATCCTACATAAAAGTACCCATTCTGTAAAAGCCAATTAATAAAAGCCATTTAAAGTGTGTACATGTTTTAACAAAGTAAAAACATTTTTAAGACATAAGAAGCCTGTCAAAAAGTCACTTTGTTAAAAAAGCTGTCTTGGTCCTTTGTGCAAAAAACGGGGTGAGTCCTTATCGAAAAAGCCTCCTCTTGCTCTTCCTGAATCAACTCCGTACCCGTCCGTCGGGGCCCAGAGGAGACTCCCCCAGGCGCATCGCCCTAGGCGCTGCAGCGCTGTCAGGCCGTGGCCGCCGGGACCTTGGGTGTTGTGGGGGACCCTTCGCCTGGGGGTCGAGGCCCCCTGTCGTTCGTACCACCCCAGGGCTTCCGTGGCTACTAAAGCCACTGCCCGGGGGGTGGTCTCTACAAATCTACCTGTTTTCCTACCAGCAGGTTGCGGGAGGACCACAGTGCGTCCTTCAGACACGTGAGGGTGGGGCCAGAGTTGTGTGAAGGCCTTTGTTGTAATAGGCCTCGGCCCACCCCATACAGCACGAGCTGGGACGTTAGGTCCTCCCCTGCTGGCAGGCGTGGGGGAGATCAGGGGCCTGCTTCCTTCCACAGGTCCCGTGCGGCTCTGCACTCCCAGAGCAAGTGCCTCACCGACTCTTCTTGGCCGCAGCAAGAACAGATACTACACTTGATCTTAGCCAAAAGGCCGAGAAGCGATACCGCAATGCTTTCGGAAGGAAGGTGCCGTTCTCCGACACGACAAATTCATTGACAGTTACACCAAAATGAGCTCTGTAAACATTCCGCCAAATATCAAAGATGATGGTTTTAAAAAATGGTGGCAGAGATTGGGAGTTGATCAACCTCGGGAATAGCCACTTTTGACTGTTACAATGTAACAAATTGGTAGGTTTCATAGTCACGTGGACATCCGCCCTCCAATCGGAAACGAGAGAAAGCCTTGTCGAATTAAAACCAGATTAACAGCTAAATTGGAATAATAATCTATCAAATACGGGTGGGGAAAATAATTTGGAGATAACATTATTGACATAACATTTGATTTTATATCAAATATTTCTGGTAGCAATACTGCCACAAGGGAACTGAGGTATTGTCCACTTGGTGGCGCCAGAGTTCCACCGTCGCCTTGTCCAAGCTGTACTATGTGGTCAATCAAAATGCACTTGAATGTTGAACCACTTGACTTCAATACATACAGCACATCATCAACGCTAATAATGTATACAATAAAAAAAAAAGCCTATGTGTTTTTAAATCAGTCTGTAGAGCCTTGTATGATATGGCCATTGTGAGGAGGCCTTCATAAAGTCATCCTCCTAAGTTACTAGAGGCCAAACTTCCACGATGTCCATGGCACTGAACTGTAATGATAGCTTGGTCTACATTTGACATTTTTTGTCATTTAGCAGACGCTCTTATCCAGAGCGACTTACATTATATTTATATTTTTCATACTGGCCCCCGTGGGAATCGAACCCACAACCCTGGTTTTGCAAACGCCATGCTCTACATCCAGGCCGGCCATTCCCTCTCCTACCCTGGACGACGCTGGGCCAATTGTGCGCCGCCCCATGGGTCTCCCAGTCGCGGCCGGCTACGACAGAGCCTGGATTCGAACCAGGATCTCTTGTGGCACAGCTAGCACTGCGATGCAGTGCCTTAGACCACTGCGCCACTCGGGAGTCCACAGTGCGGCCTACGGAGAGGTCCTGGCTGCATAAATGTGTGCTCCACATAATAAACTTTTGCAAACATGGCACTTTGGTGGCCTATACTTTTACAATTAGGCTTACACAGTCACTACAACACACTTCATATCATGCACATAAAATACCATTAGGCCTATTGCATTGGAGAGCCTTTACACACGAAATACTGTATATTGATGAATAAAAAATACACTGGTTTGATTCATCCTGAAAGTTGTCATATTCAAGTTCAATCCATGAAATATTGGAATGTGGAAAAAACTGTACAATAGTGGTTGAACAATAATCCTGTAAATTACCTTCATTCTCACTTATCATGGAACTGACAACGGTCCAGTCGTCCTGAACGGTGCGCCAGGCTCCAGGTTTAACCTGCTACATGTGGTTAAACCTGGGGGGCCAGTATGAAAAAATGTATGCACTCACTAACTGTAAGTCGCTCTGGATAAGAGCGTCTGCTAAATGACTAAAATGTACATGTAAATGGTCTGAGTTCAATAATGATTCAAATAGGCTACATGTCCAAAATTATCGCAAAAATAAATGTATGTGGGTATTACTGACGGTTCTCCAGATAGTGGCTAATATTTAACATGATACAAATGGTCAAATAAAAGCCTGGGAATATCATCAAAACATTCTAAAGCGCATACATCAACTCGGCAGGTTTAGCCCTACGGAAGCCTATAGCTTGGGTCTCCAAATTTCATACACGCAAATTACGAGGGCACACAATCAGAAATCTCAGTAACCGCACAGCTATTTCTATGCTATTTCACTGTCATGTTGATATGATTTTCAGTTTGCTTCCATATGGCTGGTTTCACATTCGTCTCCAGGGATCATAAAGAAAAATCATCTACATTTACAATCCCTTCTCCAAACTGATTATTAATTTACCTAACTGTTTTTCGATAGATCATATCAAGTTATAAATCACAGTGCATGGAGAATAGTGTTATTTCTATTAGAAAAAAATTCAGTAAATGCTTTTTCCACTTGGAACCGGAAGGTTCACATGACCTTGATCGTGGTTTCCTCCCGGTGGTGGAATTATTAGGGAATTAAGTCAAAGTCAGAATATGGTTTATCTGTAGACACACCGCCACAGCTTCATTTATTCGAGCTCCACCTCAAACGAATAGGGGGTGAATAGTATGCTATTCTCATTCTTAAATTCAAGGTCAGAATACGCATAGAGAGAAAAGCGCATAAATAGGTAATTGAGTTCCGTTCACAAGCGCTTAACCTGGGTCGGAATCTCGGCCATTCTGAATATTAGCACAGCTATTTATAGCCTATTTCACTGTGGAAAGAGGCCCCGATAGATTTAATTGTCATGTTGATATGATTTTCAGTTTGCTTCCATATGGCTGGTTTCACATTCGTCTCCAGGGATCATAAGGAAGAATCATCGAAAACAATTCCCTTTCTCCAAACGGATTACTAATTTACCTAGCTCTTATCCAACACAACACTAAACAATACATTCATTGCACTATAACGGTGACAAACGGTGCCCACAAACTGTTAAGGCCTACATAAAGCTGTCCCAACAGCAGAGTCCCAACAGCAGTCCCAACACCTTACCACTGCTCCACCTGGCTATCAGCGGAGCCTTGTCTGGCAGCGAAACAGTTCATTCAGCCTAATTTCATGCCTTTTAAAAAAACATAGCTGATATGGCTGACTTGATAAACAAATGTGGTTTCTACTGACAATTGAGATGGACAAACTATCACATAAGGGGACGACGAGCGGATAAGAGGCAATCCGTAATTTTGATGAGCTAGGACGGAGGTAGTCAATATAACTATTTGTTCAGCACTTTTGAAATGTACAGCGACATAATTCAGAACCTGGGCCGTTCTTACAGTGTTCTCCCTGTACACCAAGTCAGAACCGTAGGATAAATGAAGGGGACATAGACAATGAAAGCTCTTACAATATTCAATGATTACATTTCTCTAAAACAGGCTATAGGCTACATGTGCACCACCACATTTCTGAGTTCCCAGTTGTCTTGAACTCACTGAAGTCAGATTTCCCAGTTCCGAGTTTCCAGTTGTTTTGAGCGCTGCAGAAGTCATGCTGGATTGACATCATGGCCAATGTTGAATGTTTATCTTTTTAAACTTGGAAAAGAGATCCTTAAATCCAGACTTGGGACCACACACCCACTCCACTGAATAGCAGGCTAGTGATTGCTTTGCAATGCTTGCAGTTAGCCACTGATTCCTTCCAAACCACTCATTGTTGAATTTGCGATTTACAACTTGTTGTGTAATGTATATGTCCAATGGCCGATGAGCACCGATACGTTTTATCTATAATTTCTCTTCATTATTTCTCTTCATATGACAAGGATTAATATGGTTAATGTGGTCCTCTGTAGCTCAGCTGGTAGAGCACCGCGCTTGTAACGCCAGGGTAGTGGGTTCGATCCCCAGGACCACCCATACACAAAAATTTATGCATGCATGACTGTAAGTCGCTTCGGACAAAAGCGTCTGCTAAATGGCATGTTATTAAAAAGCATTTGCCAGTAGATTGTCGAATTGATTCGTGATGTTGTTCCCCTAGATTATGCACACAAATTCAAGTAGGCCAGGTCAGTAGGGGATTAATAATTCAATGTGTTTTCTTTATTTGATTACAGCTGCATAGCTAATGTACTTTTTTGGTGTACCATTTTTTTTTATATCTATATTGTAAATACACCGATTGTAAAAGTTGTGTATATTTTGGTTTGGTCCATCGAGGGTTATCTGTACTTACGTACCATTTTAGTGGTCGCTATGGGCGGGCCATAGGGGGCCGGGCCCGCCCCCAAAATGCTTGTGCCCCCCCCCACTTGAGGCACAGATCTCTTAAAACAATTACTTTAATTTTATATTATAATAGTTGCTAATTTTGTGTTGCATTCTTTATCATTAAAACATTAAAAATATAAAGAAACAATGGTGTGATTTTGTTTGATTGATGGGAATCTACACTGCAACAGCCTATCACGGCCTTAATAAAAAGAACGTTAGGCAACGTACGTTACGTAGCCTACGTCAGTGTAGCCGCTCAACAGTTACCGCGCATTTTTGAAAGCTGGATCAGTTTTCGCCGGTTTACTCGCTTCAGTTCGTCATGGATATCCGTAAGTGGTTGAAAAGCCCACCAACAGTCTTCTTTGCCAAATTGGATACGACACCGACGCCTCCTGATGTTGTAGTTGGAGAAGGAGACCCTGGACGATAGTCTGAGCCTGATGCTAGTAGCTCCGTGGATGCCGACCCTGGGCCTGGCAGGACCTGCAGGTCAAGTGCAACCGCGACTGGGGGCAGCATTTGGGCCAACAACTGCCTGTTGAATCAGTGGGTGTGAGTGACCTCGGCATGGACAAACCCAAACAGGTTGTGTTGAGGAAATATCCAGTCAAAATGTTTGGTTAAAAACGATCATTTTCCTCTAGCTGGTATTTGAACAGGGACTGCGAGTACTCGGTTGAAAAGGACTCCGCAGTTTGTTATGCATGCAGGAAATTCTAATCTGTATCATCGGACGCGACCTTCTCCATTAAGGGATTGAATGATTGGAAACATGTAATTGGAACAGGCAAGGGCTTAAATAAGCATGCAGCTTCAAAAGAACATTTAGCTTGTGAAGCAATGTGGAGAGATTCAGAAAAACGTAGAGAGACAGGAAAAGAGATTTCCACTCTTAAATTCAGAGCAACTGGCTCGCAACAGATACTACATGTCAGCTGTAATTGATATGCTGGAGTTTTTAGTGGTGAATCAATTGCCGTTACGTGGATATAATGCTGGTTTTGCCAGTGTGCTAGATGATAATAGCTCAATGGGGCTGTTTTTGTCTCTCTTTGAGTACACCATGCGCAAAGATCCCGAACTGACACGGATTACAAAAACAATCCCACAGAATGCACGCTATACCAGCCCACAGATACAAAACGAGATTATCGAAATGATGAGCAAACTCGTGACAGAGGAGATAGCTGGTATTCAATTAAAGTGGATGGCACACGGGATCCTTTAGGCCAAAAAAACATATCTGTAGTTGTGCGTTTTGTTGACAAAAACTATGGTCTGTGTGAGCGCCTCTTGGTAATGGCCACATCTGAGAAAGGTGATGCAGAGGCTCTGACAGGTGTCATCTTTGATGAGCTCACCAGCGCCAGACTCGGCACGGACAAAATCCTGAGTCAAGTTTATGATGGCGCATCACTCATGTCTGGCAGGCATGGTGGTGTGCAGAAATTGCTCCAAAACAAGCTGGATCGTAACATACCATATATTCACTGCTTTAATCACCAACTTCATCTGGTTGTGATTCATGCCATGTCCAGTGAAGCAGCTGTCGATGATTTTTTTGGAGTATGCAACATGCTGTACAACTTCATCAGGAAGCCAACCGTGGCTATTCTGTACAAAGGCGATACCCTGAAACGTCTCTTGGACCAGAGATGGACTGGCCACTTGGCAACGGTCAAAGTTGTGGTGAAGAGTTTTCACGACATATCCACATTACTGACCGAGGTGGAAAACACACGAGGCCTTGGAGCGGAGGTGCGCGTCGAGGCTACACGGCTGCTTCCTGCCGTTACGCAGCGCAGTTTTCTTTTCATTGTGCACCTTGTTATGAAACTGTTGTCACTTTTCGAGCCGCCTAACAGACTACTACAGGCCGAAGATATGGACATGTTCACTGCGGTGACGCTTGTGAACAGCGCTTCTGACTGCGTGAAGACACTGCGCCACAGAAAACTAGTTTTCTGCACTGTGGGATCTCTGCGCTCCTCCAGCATCGGCCACCGAGGCTGTGCCGGTGACCGACCCAGGTCCAAGCAAGAGAAGACTCACAATTAATAAGAACCTCCGCGGATTTGCAGTTGAAGAAACAGTTGGTCAGCCACAAAGTGACACAGATGAAGACTGAGTTCATGAGATTGTTTTACAGTGTTATCGATGCTGTGCAAGGAGAGATGAATGCGCGTTTTGGAGAGCGCAGTAGCGAGCTCATTGGCGCACTGGCTGCTTTGAACCCAGAGGCCGAGGATAATTTCCTGGACCCATCAAAGGTAACCCCTCTCCTGGTATTAGCTGGAACTGATGTGGTTGAATATGAATATACTGTGGCTCGTGAGTTCCTGGTGAAGAAAATGACTGACACCCCGGTTCCCCCGAAGATGGAAAATGGACAATAGCCAACATCCTCAGCACATTCAACTGTGCACTCCAGGCTATGCCGACTGTTCTCACAGCCTACACACTTGCCCTAACCTTTAGGAGCTTCCACAGCAATGTGTGAACTCATTTTCCACACTCAAAAGCGTCTTCTCAGAGCATCCGCGCAGTATGCTGCACAGACGCAAGGCCCAGCTGATTCAGCTTGCTTTTGAAAAGGACCTCACTCACAAGTTTAAGTCCGAGTGGAAGGATACTTTGATGAGGAGGTTCTGCTCGGAGAAACGCCGCCTCCCGCTGTGCTGACAGGAGGGACTGGAGAGAGGACAGCGCTGCCTCCACTCAAAGTACCGGTAGGTTCAAAGTCTCTGTGTGTGTGTGTGTGTGTGTCTCATGGCAAGTGCATATCCCTCTGTTGACTGCTTTAAAATGCAATGTTTGAGAGATGCTTCTGGTGTTACGTCTAATATGTTGTATAGTCAAGTGTTTTATGGATATTCATAACATTGCTTCTATGTAATGTGGTGTAGGCTATAGGCTACCTGGTCATATTGCTGTTGGTTATGTTTCATGTGATGATTACGTGCTGCGCAAATAGAGTATACGATTATTATAAATATACGTACTGTAGGCTAATAATAATTGTGCCCTGCCCTCCCATGCATTTCATATGCCCCCCTTAAGACTGAGGTCTGGCGACGGGTCTGCCTATTGTAATATGTGAGTACTTGGGACGTTGTTTGAGTGAGTTTTCATGTGCTCACGCAGGTGCCCGAGAGCTGTGACTGCACCAAGGGCTAACATATTGTGTGTTGTCTCTTCGTGTGCAGGGCAAATAAAAAGAATCCAACCAGCAGACCTCCAGTTGTAGCAGTGTCCTAATTAAAAGTACACAACGCAGAACGAACCAAGCTACACTAGCTTGCTAGCTAAGATTTTGAAAGTATGATGTTGACATGATCAGTCCAATCAAACCTGGACTTTGATAACAACGTTTCATGACAAAATTTGCCCAAGATGGACCATTTTGCCACCTTCCTTTTCAAGTGAGCACAGCACAACTGTGAGTCTGAGAATGTATTGTATGCTGCTGCATAAATGATGTAATATGCCAGGGAGATATGTATACTGTAGCTAAGAAAGTAATACTAAGTGTATGTAAGCTGTTAGTAGCCCTTGTGCCTCACCCTAATAATTTCGCCAACTGTTCTGACTTGGTGGCGCACATGTAGCCTATATCCTGTTTTAGAGAAATGTAATCATTGAATATTGCAAGAGCTTTCATTGTCTGTGTATATGTCCCCTTCATTTATCCTACGGTTCTGACTTGGTGTACAGGGAGAACACTGTAAGAACGGCCCAGGTTCTGAATTCTGTCGCTGTACATTTCAAAAGTGCTTAACAAATAGTTATATTGACTACCTCTGTCCTAGTTTGCTCATGAATGTCCTAATAAAAATTACGGATTGCCTCTTATCCGCTCGTCGTCCCCTTATGCCATAGTTTGTACATCTCAATTGTCAGTAGAAACCACATTTGTTTATCAAGTCAGCCATATCAGCTATGTTTTTTTTTTAAGGCATTAAATGAGGCTGAATGAACTGTTTCGCTGCCAGACAAGGCTCCGCTGATAGCCAGGTGTAGCGGTGGTAAGGTGTTGGGACTCTGCTGTTGGGACTCTGCTGTTGGGACAGCTTTATGGAGGCCCTAACAGTTTGTGGGCACCGTTTGTCACCGTTATAGTGCAATTAATGTATTGTTTAGTGTTGTGTTGGATAAGAGCTAGGTAAATTAGTAATCCGTTTGGAGAAAGGGAATTGTTTTAGATGATTCTTCCTTATGATCCCTGGAGACGAATGTGAAACCAGCCATATGGAAGCAAACTGAAAATCATATCAATATGACATGTATTGGGGCTCCTTTTCCAAAGTGAAATAGGATAGAAATAGCTTTGCGGTTACTGAGATTTCTGATTGTGTGCCCTCATAATTTGCGTGGATGAAATTTGGAGACCCAAGCTCTAGGCTTCCGTAGGGCTAAACCTGCCGAGTTGATGTATGGGCTTTAGAATGTTTTGATGATATTCCCAGGCTTTTATTTGACCATTTGTATCATGTTAAATATTAGCCACTATAGTCATTTAGCAGACGCTCTTATCCAGAGCGACTTACAGTTAGTGAGTGCATACATTTTTTCATACTGGCCCCCCAGGTTTAACCACATGTAGCAGGTTAAACCTGGAGCCTGGCGCACAGTTAACGACGACTGGACCGTTGTCAGTTCCATGATTAGTGAGAATTCAGGTAGGATTTATAGGATTATTGTTCAACCACTATTGTACAGTTTTTTCCACATTCCAATAGTTCATGGATTGAACTTGAATATGACAACTTTCAGGATGAATCAAACCCAGTGTATTTGTTATTCATCAATATACAGTATTTCGTGTGTAAAGGCTCTCCAATGCAAATAGGCCTAATGGTATTTTATGTGCATGATATGAAGTGTGTTGTATTGACTGAGTAAGCCTAATTGTAAAAGTATGCCATGTTTGCAAAAGTTTATTATGCGGATCACACATTTATGCAGCCAGGACTGCTCTGTAGGCTTGCACTGTAGACCAAGCTATCATTACAGTCCAGTGCCATGGACATCGTGGAAGTTTGGCCTCTAGTAAATTTAGGAGGACGACTTTTATGCAGGCCTCCCTCACAATGGCCATATCATCAAGGCTCTACAGACTGATTTAAAAACACATAGGCTTTTTTTTAATTGCATACATTATTAGCGTTGATGATGTGCTGTATATGTATTGAAGTCAAGTGGTTCAACATTCAAGTGCATTTTGATTGACCAGCATAGTCAGCTTGGACAAGGCGACGGTGGAACTCTGAACTCTGGCGCCGCCAAGTGGACAATACCTCAGTTCCCTTGTGGCAGTATTGCTACCAGAGATATTTGATATAAAAATCAAATGTTATGTCAATAATGTTATCTCCAAATTATTTTCCCCACCCGTATTTGATAGATTATTATTCCAATGTAGCTGTTAATCTGGTTTTAATTCGACAAGGCTTTCTCTCGTTTCCGATTGGAGGGCGGATGTCCACGTGACTATGAAACCTACCAATTTGTTACATTGTAACAGTCAAAAGTGGCTATTCCCGAGGTTGATCAACTCCCAATCTCTGCCACCATTTTTTAAAACCATCATCTTTGATATTTGGCGGAATGTTTACAGAGCTCATTTTGGTGTAACTGTCAATGAATTTGTCGTGTCGGAGAACGGCACCTTCCTTCCGAAAGCATTGCGGTATCGCTTCTCGGCCTTTTGGCTAAGATCAAGTGTAGTATCTGTTCTTATCAGTTTAATATCTGATACGTCCCCTATCTGGGGACCATATATTAAATTGATTTTTGGAATAGGGAGATGGAATAGGGGCTTGCTCCGTCCACTCCACGCATCGACCTGGTATTGCAGTACCTCCAGGAACGGTACCCCCTGTCAAGGTGGAGTGTTGGCGGGTGCATTCTACAGGGGTTGGTGTCCTATGTGGAAATAGGGATTTAAAAATAGTGGGAAGTTTTTCGGTAGTACACGGGAGGGTTTTAATAGTAGATATTGATTGGAGGGGTAAATGTCTTCGGTTAATTAATGTATATGCACCATCGACACCCAAGGAAAGGAGGGAAATGCTGAACAACCTAGACGCTATTTTTATGACAAACAGACAGGTTATTATGGGGGAGATTTTAATGTGTCATATGACCGAGGGTAATCTGGGAGGGCATCTTGTAAAAAAATCTCATAGAGAAATATAATTTGGTGGATACTTATAGAGTGGCGCATGCAAATGATCCCGGTTTCACCTGGAGAAACAGCAGGGGCGCGAGGAGCCGCAGAGATTATTTGTTTGTTCCGCGTGGACTCGGTGTGTCCTCTGCACGCGTCACTCCGGTTTTTTATTCGGACCACAGTTGCCTGTCTGTGACAGTAGAATTAAAAACAATTGAATTTGGAAAAGGATATTGGAAAATTAATAATGGTATTTTACATGACAAAACATTTGAGACTAGATTTAGGTATTTTTTTCCAGGGCTGTGTAACCATGAAATCCTTTTATTCTACTGTCATAGACTGGTGGGAGAGCACAAAATTAAGAATCAAGATTTTTATTCAGAATTATTGCAAAGATAAAGCACGTAATAAATACAAAGATTTTTATAAGTTGCAGAACGAACTAGAAGATCTGCACATCCAAGGTAATTTGAATGGTGGTGGTTTAGATAAAGACACATTGTGTAACCTGCAGAAAAAGCAGCAGGCCTTTTTTGAAAAGAAAGCTCGAGATTTCATGTTTAAAAGTCAACAAGATAAATGGGATAATGATGAGAAGTGCTCTGCATATTTTTTCAAACAAATTAAGTCACGGGGAAAGAGGAGGACCATTTCGGCTTTATTGAATCAAGACGGGGAGACGGTTGAGGATGGAGATGGCATGCTTGGTGTCGCTACCCAGCATTTTTCTCAGCTATTCCAAAAGCAAACAATTAATTATGAGAAGGGGACTACTTTTTTTAAAATGTGTGGATGTGCAGATACCTTTAGATATTAGAGACCAATTAGAAGGGGAATTGAATTTAGATGAAATATATATGGCACTGAAAGAGCATGAAAGATAACAAAGTACCAGGAGTGGATGGGCTCTCTAAAGAGTTTTACGTAGTTTTTTGGGATTTAATTGGATGTCATCTTTTGGAAGTATTTAGAGTTATTTTTGGTTTGGAGCATATGGGAGGTTCAATGTGCGAGGGGGTAATCTCGCTACTTTACAAAAAGGGGAGACCCCAAGACACTAGCAAATTGGAGACCTTTAACAATGTTGTGTGTAGACTATAAAGTATTAAGTAAAGCCATAACTAATCGTCTGTCTTCTGCCATGGCATATGTTGTTGGTTTAGACCAA
Source organism: Coregonus clupeaformis (assembly GCF_020615455.1). Taxonomy (NCBI): domain Eukaryota; kingdom Metazoa; phylum Chordata; class Actinopteri; order Salmoniformes; family Salmonidae; genus Coregonus; species Coregonus clupeaformis. The sequence goes on from NW_025533617.1 coordinate 34,810, forward strand.
ACATGTGGTGTGGTAGGGAGAAAGTTAACCTGGAACTTGCAATTGCACAGAGACGTTCAAGCATATTTAGAGGAAAGGCACCTGCCAGCTATACTGTAAATTTGGACCAGGAAAAAGCCTTTGACATGGTAAACCATGAGTTTTTGTTTAGAGTTCTGAAAAATGTGGTTTTGGAAATAATTTTATGAAATGGGTAAAAATTCTTTATAGTAATGTGGGAAGCAGAGTAAATATTAATGGGAATATTGGAAATGTAATCAAGCAATTACGAGGTGTCAGACAGGGGGACCCTCTCTCTGCGCTATTGTATGTTTTATATATTGAACCTTTCGCATGTGCAATTAGGACAAATTACAACATCAAAGGCATTATATTACCTGGAGGGGATATTCTAAAAATTTCACAATACGCAGACGACACCATTTTTATATTTACAAGACGACCTGAGCTTGAAAGAGGTTATCAAAGTCATTGATGAGTTCTCTGTTGCCTCCGGGTCTAGGATTAACAAGAATAAAACAGAAATAAAATATATGGGACAGTGGAAATGGAGATCTGATCAGTTATGTGGTTTGACTGTGTGCACAGGACCAATGGTAGTGCTCGGGATATCTTTCGGAAATCAAATTAAAGATGACATGGTTAATTGGAAAGAAAAACTACTTTCGCTTAATAAAAGATTGGGACTGTGGAAAGTGAGGCGACTATCTTTTAGTGGCAAGGTGTTAGTGCTGAAGGCGGACATTCTGCCTTCATTACTCCACCTTGCATATGTGTTTCCCATGCCGGTGTCTCTAAGGAAAATGTTAATACGTGTACTGTTTAATTTCTTTGGGGGATATGAGTACATCCGGAGAGATCGGATGTACCAGCCTATAGAGGCTGGTGGAAGGGATTTCCTCATATTCCTCTAAAACTAGATGCGTTGTTCTACTCAAACGTTTGTTGTCTTTTGTCGTCTTCTGTACACAAATGTAATATATTAATCAAATTCTGGCTGTCCATACCGTTAAGGTTTATGGTGGAGTGGGATAACAGTAAGCCAAAAGCTGAAATTATCCCATTACATTTTAAGAAAATAGTTGAATGGGCAAGGAAAAACCCAGTCTGCAAAGTAAAAGAAAATGTAATCAACCACAGACTGCTATATGTGAAATTAATAGAAAATTGTTGTCCTAGAGACCGATTACCAATATCACCTTCCACCTGGCTACGGGCACAACTAAAAGGTTTAGACAACAGACTGAAAGATTTTAATTGGCTTGTTTTACACAGACGTCTTCCGGTCCGTTCAACATTATATGATCATAATTTGACCCTGAATAAATTTTGTCCCAGGGACAACTGTTTCGCAATTGAAACAATTCCCCATGTTTTATGGGAATGCTCTTTTGCCCAAATAGTTTGGAAGAAAATTAAAATGGATTTTAATATTTAAAAACATTGATTATGAAGGGGTAGCCAAATTTGAACTAAAACATGTGGAAAAGGTGCAATTATTAGAATTAGTGACTCTGGTGTCCCTTATCAAGACCAAACTTTGGGAGGCCAGATGTGGTGCGGTCAATGACACCCTCAAGTGGTCACCGACGGGATTGGTTAAATTTATAAAACAAGAAATTTGGAAAAAAATACAATTCGAAATAGATAAGTGGGGCATCACATCTGTTAAACATAGATGGAAAGGGATATACCCTTCTTTGTAAATGTTTTTTTTGTAGCCTATATATAGGCCTATGTATAACTGTATTCTGTCATGTAAATTGGAAATGTAGGCAAGCTTTGTAAATATTCGATATACACTGAGGTTTATTCAGAGTTCCCTTTGGTATATGTGTATGATTTTCTTTCTATAATAGTTTTTTATTCCTTTGAAAGATCAGCTTTGGGAGATTGTTAGAGGCAATTGTTTACATGCTTCTCTTGAATGTAGGCCTTTTAGCTGGTCAGGTTCCTCAGAACAGCACTTTGTTAGGAGTTTTGCTATTTTTATACGGTTAAGGTACTGTTTTTGTAAATCCATGTTATGTACAACGTTATGCACTGAATTTGTACTTGTATTTGAATGTGAAATGAAAATAAAAATTATTTTTCCAAAAAAAAAAAAAAAAAAAATCTGTTCTTATCAGTTTAATATCTGATACGTCCCCTATCTGGGGACCATATATTAAATTGATTTTTGGAATAGGGAGATGGAATAGGGGCTTGCTCCGTCCACTCCACGCATCGACCTGGTATTGCAGTACCTCCAGGAACGGTGCACCCCCTGTCGTTGTAAAAAAAAAAGTAGGACAAATCAATTGATTGGTTTAGTGTTCTTTTATTAGGATCATGGTGAAATTACGTTTGAGGTAGTTCATCTCAATGTCAATGTCAATGTCGATGATGACTTGCTAGTGGTGGTCAAGTCAGTCGCCTATTCTAATGACTAAAGTCATGTACTGGTAACGTTATTTGATGTATTTGCCTGAAGTCATTATTCATAGGCCTGCTATTTTCACAAAATTCAAATATATGCCATTGAAATGAAAGCATGGTTTGTTCTTCATCTTCCTGTGTTACAAAGTAACTATGGCTATTTATCCCATTGATACTATTTCTATGATTTCTCACTGCACTTTTTCGAGTGCCAAACTTCATATAGTGTACCAAGACTTATTCCTTCGCTGGAGGCATATGAACATATCATATATACAATACAGTAACTGTCTTACAGCCTAGCCTCAATATGCCCGGTCTTGGAAACTAAGCAAGGTCATGCCTGGTTAGTCCTTGGATGGGAGACTGCCTGGGAAAACCAGGTGCTGGAAGCATTTTTGTCCAGCATGGTGTACTCTTGTACTATTTAACCACGATGTCCGTACTTCCCACAGTTTTTAAAACTACCGAGCGCGACATGGTTCAATGTGCCAATACATTTTATTTATTTATTTATATTTTTGCCGCCATCTTGGAGCTATAATTGGGATCAAGTTTACTGTGCTAATGCAGATACAAAAAAAGATGAATGGAGAGCACTGTATAATAGAGAGCACTGTATAGTAAGGTGAACTTAGTACATGGGAGCCGCCATCTTTATTCATGTCCGCCATTGAATCTGATTATGTCACTAATGTATAATAAGAACTAGAGACTATGTCCAAGATGTCCGATTGTTGTTTTCAACGTAATTTACTGACATTCGCATATGCGGATTCATGGGGCATCTATATCCAGGTTGCATCCGGTTTAGGTTTACAAAGCCCAACTTCACACGCGCACTAGCACGAGAGAGAGACACGCAAGGGAGCAGTGACGACGTCATCACGTCATCCAAAAACATGGCAGACGTCGGATGAATATACCATTTTGATAATCTTCCGCTGTTAGTGAAACAAAATCGGTCTCACCGACAATTATTTATAATAGTTTTATTGTGTTTTGTGCACAAAGGTTTTGACTAAAGTGTCTTAGTAGGAATTTTCAAATCTGACTTTTCTATGTGGCTGTCTATGGAAGTTGTATTTCTGGGCCGGGCAGAAGCAAGACCGTGGGAGCAGTCAAAACTGTGCTTCTATAACAGAACCCTGGCCCCTTGGATTACATAGGCCTACATGTCCAAATACTCATTGTCCAATCAAATCTCACAATAAGACTGTGACCCTGTGGCTATCATTAGGCATATCCCTGGATCGAGCCAGGGTTGAACAGAGTTCAGGCTGGACCCTTTGTCTCTCCTTGGGCGTCTCTTCCTGATTTAATTACAGCATGACGGGGTGGGAGTGAGTGTTTGGGCTTGGGTATGTTTGAGAGATTGATTGTGGACCTGCCATGTCCACAATCAATCTCCAGGTCAAGCCAAGGTGGGCCAGGGTTGAACAGAGTTCAACCTGAACATTTTTATTTTTGCATGACAAAGCTTGGTTGGTCACACCACCATTGTTTCCAAACTGAATACATAGAAGGAGGAGAAGTCAGATTTCAAATTAATTTGTTCAAAACTGTTCAACTATTGTCTTTCTCTCTCTTTGAGTCAACTACTCACCACATTTTACACACTGCAGTGCTAGCTTGCTGTAGCTTGTGCTTTCAGTACTAGATTAATTATCTGATCCTTTGATTGGGTGGACAACATGTCAGTTCATGCTGCAAGAGCTCTGATAGGTTGGAGGATGTCGTCCGGAAGTTGTCATGATTACTGTTTAAGTCTATGTAAGTGGGTGAGAACCACGAGCCTCCTAGGTTTTGTATTGAAGTATTTGTATTTGTATTTATTATGGATCCCCAGTAGCTGCTGCCAAGGCATCAGCTATTCTTCCTAGGGTCCAGCAAAATTAAGGCAGTTATACATTTTAAAAACATTACAATACATTCATAACATATTTCACAATATATTAAGTGTGTGCCCTCAGGCCTCTACTCTACTACCACATATCTATAACACAAAATGTGTATAGTGCGTATGTTATCGTGTGTTTGTATGCATGTGTCCATGTTTGTGTTGCTTCACAGTCCCCGCTGTTCCATAAGGTGTATTTATATCTGTTTTTTAAATCTAATTTTACTGCTGGCATGAGTTACCTGATGTGGAATAGAGTTCCATGTAGCCATGGCTCTATGTAGTACTGTGCGCCTCCCATAGTCTGTTCTTGACTTGGGGACTGTGAAGAGACCTCTGGTGGCATGTCTTGTGGGGTATGCATGGGTGTCCGAGCTGTGTGCCAGTAGTTCAAACAGACAGCTCGGTGCATTCAACATGTCAACACCTCTCACAAATACAAGTAGTGATGAAGTCAATCTCTCCTCCACTTTGAGCCAGGAGAGATTGACATATTCATGTTAGCTCTCTGTGTACATCCAAGGGCCAGCCGTGCTGCCCTGTTCTGAGCCAATTGCAATTTTCCTAAGTCCCTCTTTGTGGCACCTGACCACACGACTGAACAGTAGTCCAGGTGCGACAAAACTAGGGCCTGTAGGACCTGCCTTGTTGATAGTGGTGTTAAGAAGGCAGAGCAGCGCTTTATTATAGACAGATTTCTCCCCATCCTAGCTACTGTTGTATCAATATGTTTTGACTATGACAGTTTACAATCCAGGGTTACTCCAAGCAATTTAGTCTCCTCAACTTGCTCAATTTCCACATGATTCATTACAATATTTAGTTGAGGTTCAAGGTTTAGTGAATGATTTGTCCCAAATACAATGCGTTTAGTTTTTGAAATATTTAGGACTAACTTATTCCTTGCCACCCACTCTGAAACTAACTGCAGCTCTTTGTTAAGTGTTGCAGTCATTTCAGTCGCTGTAGTAGCTGACATGTATAGTGTTGAGTCCTCCACATACAGTGGGGAGAACAAGTATTTGATACACTGCCGATTTTGCAGGTTTTCCTACTTACAAAGCATGTAGATGTCTGTAATTTTTATCATAGGTACACTTCAACTGTGAGAGACGGAATCTAAAACAAAATCCAGAAAATCACATTGAATGATTTTTAAGTAATTAATTTGCATTTTATTGCATGACATAAGTATTTGATCACCTACCAACCAGTAAGAATTACGGCTCTCACAGACTGTTAGTTTTTCTTTAAGAAGCCCTCCTGTTCTCCACTCATTACCTGTATTAACTGCACCTGTTTGAACTCGTTACCTGTATAAAAGACACCTGTCCACACACTCAATCAAACAGACTCCAACCTCTCCACAATGGCCAAGACCAGAGAGCTGTGTAAGGACATCAGGGATAAAATTGTAGACCTGCACAAGGCTGGGATGGGCTACAGGACAATAGGCAAGCAGCTTGGTGAGAAGGCAACATCTGTTGGCGCAATTATTAGAAAATGGAAGAAGTTCAAGATGACGGTCAATCACCCTCGGTCTGGGGCTCCATGCAAGATCTCACCTCGTGGGGCATCAATGATCATGAGGAAGGTGAGGGATCAGCCCAGAACTACACGGCAGGACCTGGTCAATGACCTGAAGAGACCTGGGACCACAGTCTCAAAGAAAATCATTAGTAACACACTACGCCGTCATGGATTAAAATCCTGCAGCGCACGCAAGGTCCCCCTGCTCAAGCCAACGCATTTCCAGGCCCGTCTGAAGTTTGCCAATGACCATTTGGATGATCCAGAGGAGGAATGGGAGAAGGTAATGTGGTCTGATGAGACAAAAATAGAGCTTTTTGGTCTAAACTCCACTCGCCGTGTTTGGAAGAAGAAGAAGGATGAGTACAACCCCAAGAACACCATCCCAACCGTGAAGCATGGAGGTGGAAACATCATTCTTTGGGGATGCTTTTCTGCAAAGGGGACAGGACGACTGCACCGTATTGAGGGGAGGATGGATGGGGCCATGTATCGCAAGATCTTGGCCAACAACCTCCTTCCCTCAGTAAGAGCATTGAAGATGGGTCGTGGCTGGGTCTTCCAGCATGACAACGACCTGAAACACACAGCCAGGGCAACTAAGGAGTGGCTCCGTAAGACGCATCTCAAGATCCTGGAGTGGCCTAGCCAGTCTCCAGACTTGAACCCAATAGAAAGTCTTTGGCGGGAGCTGAAAGTCCGTATTGCCCAGCGACAGCCCCGAAACCTGAAGGATCTGGAGAAGGTCTGTATGGAGGAGTGGGCCAAAATCCCTGCTGCAGTGTGTGCAAACCTGGTCAAGACCTACAGGAAACGTATGATCTCTGTAATTGCAAACAAAGGTTTCTGTACCAAATATTAAGTTCTGCTTTTCTGATGTATCAAATACTTATGTCATGCAATAAAATGCAAATTAATTACTTAAAAATCATACAATGTGGTTTTCTGGATTTTGTTTTAGATTCCGTCTCTCACAGTTGAAGTGTACCTATGATAAAAATTACAGACATCTACATGCTTTGTAAGTAGGAAAACCTGCAAAATCGGCAGTGTATCAAATACTTGTTCTCCCCACTGTACATACTCAAAGCCAGTGGCATGTCGTTAGTACCCAGAGGAGGACGGAAACTAGCTGTCCTCCGGTCAACACAATGGTGCTACCCCAGAGAGTGCTGTTGAGGCTACTGTAGACCTTCATTGCAAAATAGTGTGTTTTAATCAATTATTTGGTGACGTGATCGGATTGAACCCCGTCCTATAACAGAGTAACCACCAACTCGATGAGAACAAAACACCGGACACCATTGTTCTAATGCGAAAACCTTTATTAATCATATTCATATATTCTTCTTTATAATAACTTTATTTATTTAATTGCAGTTACCCTTCTCTTCCATATATTTGCTTAATGTTTGGTATCTGTTATGAAATGTATATCTACATTGGTGGTACATAAACACAGGCCTTTCTACAGTATTAACAGTAAAGCTCATCGCTCCTCCTCCTCTTTCGCCTCCTCCTCGCAACTCATGATGGAGGACTAGAATAACCTCATCAGGCCTTATCAATCAATCAACCAATCAATTAAGCAATCAATCAATTATTATACATGACCCTCTCCACACGTAGTACCTTGTACGTCCCCATAATGAATGATGGACACACGCTGAGAGAGAGAGAACATGAGAAAACAACAGTTTCGTGGCAAGGTCAACCCCCCTCCAACCTTTTTTAAATGGAAAAAGTATGGATTTCAGCAATCAAAGAAAGGCACGCAACTACAGAGGACAAACATAGGTGCATGGTAAGGGTTAAATAATTTACATTTTTAGACTTATCGACTGACAGCGACTCGATGTAGTCGGAGATACTGTCCATATGCTCTCATCGCCAGTCCAAATCAATCAAATCAAAATCAAATCAAATTCTATTTGTCACATGCGCCGAATACAACAGGTGTAGGCCTTACTGTGAAATGCTTACTTACAAGCCCTTAACCAACAATGCAGTTAAGACCGGTACCAAGTCAATGTGCGGGGGTACTGGTTAGTCGAGGTAATTTGTACATGTAGGTAGGGGTAAAGTGACCATGCATAGATAATAAACAGCGAGTAGCAGCAGTGTAAAAACAAAGGGGTGGGGGTCAATGCAAATAGTCCGGGTGGCCATTTGATTAATTGTCCAGCAGTCTTATGGCTTGGGGGTAGAAACTGTTAAGGAGTCTTTTGGACCTAGACTTGGTGCTCCGGTACCGCTTGCCGTGCGATAGCAGAGAGAATAGTCTATGACTTGGGTGACTGGAGTCTTTGACCATTTTTTGGGCCTTCCTCTGACACCGCCTAATATATAGGTCCTGGATGGCAGGAAGCTTGGCCCCAGTGATGTACTGGGCCGTACGCACTACCCTCTGAAGCGCCTTACGGTCGGATGCCGAGCATTTGCCATACCAGGCGGTGATGCAACCGGTCAGGATGCTCTCGATGGTGCAGCTGTATAACTTTTTGAGGGGGAAAAGGCTTTATAGTGCCCTCTTCACGACTTTCTTGGTGTGTTTGGACCATGATAGTTTGTTGGTGATGTGGACACGAAGGAACTTGAAACTCCCGACCCGCTCCACTAAAGCCCCGTCGATGTGAATGGGGGCATGTTCTGCCCTCCTTTTCCTGTAGTCCACAATCAGCTCCTTTGTCTTGCTCACGTTGAGGGATAGGTTGTTGTCCTGGCACGACACTGCCACCTCCTCCCTATAGGCTGTCTCATCGTTGTCGGTTGATCAGGCCTACCACTGTTGTGTCGTCAGCAACCTTAATGATGGTGTTGGAGTTGTGCTTGGCCACGCAGTCGTGGGTGAACAGGGAGTACAGCAGGGGACTAAGCACGCACCCCTGAGGGGCCCCCGTGTTGAGGATCAGCGTGGCAGATGTGTTGTTGCCTACCCTTACCACCTGGGGGCGGCCCGTCAGGAAGTCCATGATCTAGTTGCAGAGGGAGGTGTTTAGTCCCAGGGTCCTTAGCTTAGTGATGAGCTTTGTGGGCACTATGGTGTTGAACGCTGAGCTGTAGACAATGAACAGCATTCTCACATAGGTGTTCCTTTTGTCCAGGTGGGAAAGGGCAGTGTGGAGTGCGATTGAGATTGCGTCATCTGTGGATTTGTTGGGGCGGTATGCGAATTGGAGTGGGATTTCCGGGATGATGGTGTTGATGTGGGCCATGACCAGCCTTTCAAAGCACTTCATGGCTACCGACGTGAGTGCTACGTTGCGGTAGTCATTTAGGCAGGTTACCTTCGCTTTCTTGGGCACAGGGACTATGGTGGTCTGCTTGAAACATGTAGTATTACAGACTCGGCCAGGGACAGGTTGAAAATGTCAGTGAAGACACTTGCCAGTTGGTCCGCGCATGCTCTGAGTACACGTCCTGGTAATCCGTCTGGCCCCGCAGCCTTGTGAATGTTGACCTATTTAAAAGTCTTGCTCACATCGGCTACGGAGAGCATGATCACAGTCGTCCAGAACAGCTGGTGCTCTCATGCATGCTTCAGTTTAGCTTGCCTCGAAACGAGCATAAAAAGCATTTAGCCCGTCTGGTAGGCTTGCGTCACTGGGCAGCTCGCGGCTGGGTGACTGAGGTGGTATACTCCTCAATGCCATTGGATGAATCCCGGAACATATTCCAGTCTGTGCTAGCAAAACCGTCCTGTAGCGTAGCATCCGCATCGTCCGACCACTTTCCGTATTGAGCGAGTCACTGGTACTTCCTGCTTTAATTTTTGCTTGTAAGCAGGAGGATAGAATCGTGGTCAGATTTGCGAAATGGAGGGCGAGTGAGAGCTTTGTATGCATCTCTGCATGTGGAGGAAAGGCGTTCTAGAGATTTTTTCCCCCCTCTGGTTGCACATGTGACATGCTGGTAGAAATGAGTTAAAATGGATTTAAGTTTGCCTGCATTAAAGTCCCCGTTCACTAGGAGCGCTGCTTCTGGATGAGCGTTTTCCTGTTTGCTTACGGCCTTATACAGCTCGTTGAGTGCGGTCTTAGTGCCAGCATCGGTTTGTGGTGGTAAATAGACAGCTACGAATAATATAGGTGAGAACTGTCTTGGTAGATAGTGTGGTCTACAGCTTATCATAAGGTACTCTACCTCAGGCGAGCAATACCTCCAGACTTCCTTAATATTAGACATCGCGCACCAGCAGTTATTGACAAATAGACACACACCACCACCCCTCGTCTTACCAGACGTAGCTTCTCTGTCCGGCCGATGCGATGGAAAACCCAGCCAGCTCTATGTTATCCGTGTCGTCGTTGGTAGGTTAGTCTTAATCGTAGATCGTCCAGTTTGTTTTCCAATGATTGCACGTTGGCCAATAATACCGAGGGTAGCTCGTCTGCAAATTCTGACAAGGCACCAATAGAACGGTAGTGGAGGTTTACTCACTGGCCTATGAATTCTCAGAAGGCAGCCCGACCTCCGACCCCCGCCCTCCTACCCCTTCTCCTCCATCTTTTCTTCACGCTGATGACGGTGGTTTGGGCCTTGTCTCGACAAAGCAGTATATCCTTCGCGTCGGACTCATTAAAGAAAAAATCTTCGTCCAGTTCGAGGTGAGTAATCGCTGTTCTGATGTCCAGAAGGTCTTTATTGTCATAAGAGACGGTAGCAGCAACATTATGTACGAAATGAGTTACAAACAATGCGAAAAATAAATAAATAACAGCACAGTTGGTTAGGAGCCCGTAAAACGGCAGCCATCCCCTCCGGCGCCATTATGAATCTCCATTAAGTATCATCGTTATTGGATGGACTGGTGGGAATGAATGAATTAGCCATTTTCAACTCATGGCTTCAGATCAACGTCGATGCTTAATCAATCGTTAATTTGAATGAAGACGTGGGCGGGTCATTGTATTGTGGTCGGTGAATGGTTTATAAAGTCAGCCCCAATTCTGATCTTTTTCCACTAATTGGTCTTTTGACCAATCAGATCATGCTCTTTCAACAATAATTGGGCAAAAGATCTGCCACATTCACATTGATTAACAATCACATTAATTGCTAATATTATACATTTTATTGTGTTTATTCCTCAAAGAAATAACAGGATAGAGGCCAAACTAGCTAGCTAATAAGAAGAATGTAACTCATAATAGCACATTGCATAAATGATTGAACACAACATACAATCATTAATTACCAAATACATAACATCGTCCTACGCAGAGGTGTCGTGCCCATAGGGCGGGGGTCACCAACCGGTCGATATCCAACGCATTCCTAGTTGATCACCAAACATTTCTGTAAAAATCCTAACCATAAAGCCTTGCGTTCCTGTTTTTGTCATTCGGTTCGCGCCATAGACTGTAACATAGGATTTCCACCACTTCTGAAATTGCCAGACGAAGTTCCACCCCCCCCATTCCTTTTTTTTTAACGGGAGCGCCGTGGAGGGGATTGTGGGAAGATGAGTGGCGCAAACCCTGCTAGCAGAGCGATAGGAAAAAGTTTAAATTTGCTCTACTTTTATGCAAATTGACACACGGCCACCGCTGCCGTTAACCAATCAGGTGAGGAGCAGATGTTTGCTTGAAAATCTTCCGTTCATGAAACATAGTCCTGCTTGTCATTAGTCCCGGGCCAGCACAACCCAAAAAAGATGGAGGAAAGCCAAATCATCGCTCTGTCTGGTTTTCCAATTCTATATGAAATACAGAGACAAAATCATAAGGCCTGAATAGAGAGATTGTTGGTGTTGATGGTGGGTGAATTGAGATTTGCACAACAACGTTTGCGTGTGCTGCTAGCTAGCTATGAACATCAAACAACCTAAACCTTAAAAATGTGATCAAAGCCACCATTTGTGAACGTGTTGAGAAACTTAAATTGTGAAATTTGCCACCCAAAGAATAGAAATGACCAGTAACACCCATTATAACATTATAAATGATACAGTAAGCGTGAATTTGCCATGTAATATGCTACCAATTGGATTATGGTATCTTAACATTATGATTCTTATATATTATAGTTTATGGCTCTTTCATAATACTGGTGTCATGGCATTGATGATTGTAGCTCACTTCCTGTGAGCTGTCTTCGGTCCTTTGTACAAAAACGGGGTGAGTCCTTATCAAAAAAGCCTCCTCCTGCTCTTCCTGAATCGACTCTGTACCCCTAGGCTCTGCAGTGCTGTCAGGCCGTGGCCGCCGGGACCTTGGGTGTTGTGGGGGACCCTTCGCCTGGGGTCGAGGCCCCCTGTCGTTCGTACCACCCCAGGGCTTCCGTGGCTACGAAAGCCAGTGCCTGGGGGGTGGTCTCTACCTGTTTCCCCACCAGCAGGTTGCGGGAGGACCACAGTGCATCCTTCAGACACGTGAGGGTGGGCCAGAGTTGTGTGAAGGCCTTTGGTTGAATAGGCCTTCGGCCCACCCCATACAGCACGAGCTGGGGCGTTAGGTCCTCCCCTGCTGGCAGGCGTGGGGAGATCAGGGGGCCTGCTTCCTTCCACAGGTCCCGTGCGGCTCTGCACTCCCAGAGCAAGTGCCTCACCGACTCTTCTTGGCCGCAGCCTGGTCGGGGGCACGCGGATGTCCTCGCCATGCCCCGGGAGTGCATAACGGCCCTGACCGGGAGGATCTCATGGGCGACCATCCAGGACAGGTCACGGTGCCAATTCAGCAGAGCAGGATGGGCCACGTTGCGCCAAACCGTTGAGGGCTCGCCTAATGCAAGCCCGCGCACTGGACACACTGGCTCCCGTTCCTGCACAAGAGAGAGAAGAGAGCGGTGTTTAGTTAAAACTGTGACAGGCTCTTTTTCCAGTTTAAAATGTCTTAAAAACTTTTGGAGCTGTACATAGTGTGTGGGGAGCAGGAAAGAGACTGGGGCTCGCAGGTCAACTGGGATCAGCCTCAGAGACCTGAGGTAAGACCCCAGACAGAACCGTGCGAGGGCCTGGGTCTTGTTTCTGACCGGGGAGTTGGCAAGAGTGAGATGTAACGCTGTGTAGCGGCTGCCCAGGAACAAGTAGAGGTCAGGCAAGCCTTTACCCCCCTTGAGCCTGGGCCTCTTCACCACCTCCCTCCTCAGCCTCTCCCACTTGCTTCCCCACAGAAAATAAAAAAGCATCCGGTCCAGAGCTAATAATGTTTTCCTAGGGGGGATAAAAACAGAACTGATTAATAAAAGGACAGGTAAAATCACAGCCTTGATGATTAAAACCTTGCCCTCAAAAGTCAGTCGTCTCAGTCCCCAAAAACCCAGTCTCTGTCTAACAGTCGCTAAAATCCCGGTCCAATTGCCACTACCACCTCCCTCTCTGTCAAACTTTACCCCCAGAACCCGTATGTCAGTCATTTTTACTGTCAGTGGTAGTCCTGTCAAGTCTGAGTCTGCCCACGGTCCGAAAAATTGGGCCTCCGTCTTGGTTCTGTTCAGTCTCGCCCCAGAGGCTCGTCCGTACCAGTCAGTCCTGTCCAGGGTCCTGTCAACGGATAAAAGGTCAGTGCATAAAATGTTAACGTCGTCCATGTAAAAAACGCACTTGGCGGTCATCCCCCCACTCCCCGGGATACCCACCCCACTGATCCGTTGGTCCCTTCTCAAGACCTGTGCCAGTGGTTCTATGCAGGCCACAAACAGGAGGGGAGATAATGGACATCCCTGACGGACGCCGCAGTGTACTCCCACTGCTCTTGACAAATGCCCATTTACAAGGATTCTGCTGGTGATGTCCCCATACAGCAATCCCACCCAAGCTAGAAACCTTTCAGGGAATCCCATTTTTTGCAGTACCTTGAAGAGGTACTGGTGCGAGACCCGATCAAAAGCTTTCTCAAAATCTAAATTTAGGACTATAAGCCGCATGTTTCTGTCTCTCGCATAACAGATGGCATCTCTGATCAGTACTAGGCTGTCCGTGATCTTCCTTCCCGGGATGGCACAGGCTTGATCCGGGTGGATCACCTCCCCTAAAACAGAAGACATTCTGAGTGTTAAAACCTTGGTAAAAAGTTTACAATCAAAGTTTAAAAGGGTGATCGGTCGCCAGTTCCTAAGGTCAGTCCTGTAATTTTTTTTGTGTAAAAGGGTCACGATTCCTGTTCTAAAACTGTCGGGTAGTCTGTCCAGTTGTTCAAAGTCAGTAAAAACAGTCAGAAGTTCGTCGGCTAAAACATCCCAAAAGGTTAGATAAAACTCCAAAGGGAGGCCGTCCTCCCCCGGTGATTTACCCCTCTTAAAATGTCTCAGTCCTTTGTCAAGTTCGGTCATCGTCAGGTCTTTTGTTAGGTCGTCTGTGTTTGGTATAGTCCTGTCGATGTATGTTAAAACCTCCTCCATTGTTTCCTCACACACATCTTTAAAACCAAACAATTCCCCATAAAAACCCTCGACTACTTTTTTAATTAATACCTGCCGGGGCGGCAGGTAGCTTAGTGGTTAAGAGCGTTGTGCCAGTAACCGAAAGGTCGCTGGTTCTAATCCCCGAGCCGACTAGGTGAAAAATCTGTCGATGTGCCCTTGAGCAAGGCACTTAACCCTAATTGCTCCTGTAAGTCGCTCTGGATAAGAGCGTCTGCTAAATGACCAATTATAATTACAATTATAATTATAAATTAATTCCCTCTGTGTCTGTTTTTAAAAACCCATCTTTATCTTTTAAACCCGTCATAACCCTACCCTTACTGACTATCTTTTTAAAAAAGTACCTGGTACATTTTGCCCCCTCTTCTAATTCCCTTTCTTTACTTCTTAAAATAACCCCCTTGCTCTTCTGTTCTGCTAAAAATGCCATCTCTTTCTTAACGTCTTTGATTTCTTGGTTAAAATCAAAACCCTGTTGGTTTAGATTAAAATACCGTTCCAGTCGCTTCTGCAGTCCCAACATGCATCTATCTTTTTCTTTACTTTTTCTCTTTCCTCTCTCTCTAAAGAAGGTCCTCGTCTTACCCTTCACCATTTCCCACCACTGTGCTCGTGTGTCGAAGAAGTCCTGTAGCGTCTGCCACTGGCTGAACTGCTCCCTGTACTGGCTAACTACTCTATCATCTTCTAAAAGGGAGCAGTTCAGTTTCCAGGGCCCTCTTCCTACAGTCACACCCGAAGTTAGTGAAAGGGTGCACGTCAGCATTACGTGATCTGAGAAGAAAGCAGGGGTTATTCTAGCATCAGTTGGCGGGCAGTCGCGGGTAAACAGATAGTCAATGCGAGAGGCTCTGGTGCCGTCACCACTGGTCCAGGTGAAGCCCTCCTCTCTTGGATGCAGGGTTTTAAAACAGTCAGTTAGCTTAAAATCCCTGCACAACCCTTGCAATAAAACACTAGACCTATCTACCTTAAAATCTTCTCCCGCTCCTCTCCTGTCTGCTCTACTTAAAACACAGTTAAAATCCCCACCCACCACTAGAGGATCCCTCCCCAGCATGTGGGACTGCAGGTCTTCTAAAAGCGCGCACCGGTCGTGTTTGTTATTAAGACCATATACATTTAGCACGTTAAAATCCCTCCCCATAAAAGTACAGTTGGCTAAAAGAGCACTTCCCCCAACCACCACTGTGCTCCCCTTCACCACCACCTGTGGGGTCTTAAATAAATTGGCAACACCATCGTTTCGGTTAAAATTGGATCCACTCCAAATGGAGGGCCCATGCTGCCACTTCTCCTCCCATTTACTGTAAGAGGTTAAAAAGGGTAGACCACACTCCTGTAATAAAAACACATCTGAATTAAAACTTTCTAAAAAGGATAAAACAGATTGTGCTCTTAAATCGGTCTCGATACTCCTTACATTTATGGTGGTGATGTTAAAAGCCATAAAAGAGGTTAGTAAAAACAGTGCTAAAAGGAAAGAAAGAAGGCGTTAGAACAGTTTAAAAGGGGTTATTTTACAGAATCTTTCTCTCTCTCCCTACGGGGTAAGGGGGGGCGGTAGGGAGAGGAGGTAAAAACAGGGTTTAAAAACGAGTCTTGGTTAGGAGAGTTGGATGGGAAGACCCTGGACTCATCCTCCCCCTGGGAGCTCTCCCACTCTAACTTTCCTTTTTTCTCCTCGCCCTGTTCGGGGTCGGAGAGCTCCTCGGCGTTTCTCTTCCGTAGGGGAAGGTGTTCGCCCAGGGTCTCTCCCACCTCTCCCACACTCTCCTCACTTGACAGTGTCGTTTCCGACACTGTCATCATACTGTCTGACCCACTTGGGGAGCTCTCACTCACCATCTCTCCAGAGCCGTCTTTCTCGGCCCTTTCTCCTTCAGGGGTCACATCAATCTGGGGCAGGGGGATTGGGGAGGGGGGGAGGGGTTCCTCCCCTCCCACTTCTTCCACCACTGCGCCTTCCGCGCCCTCCACCTTCTCTACCACTTCCTCCACTACTGCCACCACTTCCTCAACAACCGCCACCACCTCCTCCACTACCGCCACCACCACCTCCTCCGCTACCGCCACCACCACCACCTCCTCTACCACCTCCTCCACTACCGCTACCTTGGCAACTGCCGCTTCCTTCTTCTGGCGCTCGGAAGCCCGGTCCGCAGCCGCCGCCTCCATCCTTCCAGCCCTGACCTTATTGGCCCAGGAGGAGGGGCAGCTGCGGATGAGGTGGGACCGCTCGCCACAGAGGTTGCACGACCTTCCGTTTGTGCAATCCTCGTAGCGGTGGCCCACCTCCCGGCACTTCATGCTGACCACCTTGTCACAGGCGTCTGCTAGGTGGCCATGTTCACCACACTTACGGCACAGCTTGGGCTGGTCCTGGTAGTGAACATGGCCCCTGTTCTCTCCGAGGACTATGGTGGATGGGATGGCTTTCAACCCACCATAGCCCCCGGGATCCTCCCTCTGCTGGACAGTGACCCTCCAGGCCCCTGTCCATATCCCATTGGGATCCTTCACCTGGGTCAGGGGCCCCTTCACCTTGCAGTACCTGCCCAGCCATACTGTAACGTCCTCCGGTTGTACCATCTCATTATACATACGGACAATAACAGTTTTGATGCTATTGTCCGTCAGCTTGATCACCTCAAACATTTCTGCCAGGGATCCCTGCTTGTTCTGGAGTTTCCCCCAGAACTCCCTCAAGAAGCTGGCGCTGACATCAAAGCCCTTCCCATACGGGAGGGTTAAAATGCAGTTCACCTGCGCAGGAATGAAACGGAGTTCCTTTTGGAGGAATTTTCTGGAGAAATCCAACCGGGATAACTCCATAATTTTTCCTCCCTTCTCCTTTAAAAGGAGGCGCACGGCGTGGTGCCTCCGCATGCCAGCCTGTGCTGCTGACATGATGGAGGCCCACTCCCTTTAACCCAACACCAGTGATAAAAAAAAGACACAATAAAATAGTGGGGGAGGCTGGCAGGCCCAGCTATGCTAAGCTAACAGGGCCTACCAATTCCCGGGACACAAAACAAACTACCTAGCACAGCACCCAACTAAACTTATCAACAATAGGGAAAGACTGTGGGGGGAAGGGGTTTAAACTAAACACAAAAGGACACGAGGGGAGGATGGGAAAAATAATAAAAAACACACCAAACAAACAAATTTACAGGGGCTAGGAGGCTAGCAGGCCGCACTAGCAAGTCAGACTAAACTAACAAGCTAGCAGGCCGGGTGCTAAAACCTCCCAGTTGACAAAACAAACAAACAAACAAGCAAACAAGAGGGAATCTTAAATGGGGTAAATAACTAGGGAAACAATATGGATGGAGTGAGGGGACACAGGACAAACAAACAATTAATCAAAAAATTAATCAAAATTGAGGGGCGAGGAGGCTAGCAGGCCTCACCAGCAGGCCAGACTGAGCTAACCAGCTAGCAGGCCGGCCAGCCAACAAAATGCCCCCCAAGTGAAAACAACAGGCAACAAACAAAAACCAAGACAAGGGAAAGTTCAGGGGATGGAAATACAATTTGAGAGGGTATGGATGGGTTACAGGGGGGATACAAGACGAACAGAAAGGAACAAACAATGCTTGCCAAGCCTAAGGGGCGAGGAGGCTAGCAGGCCAGCCAAGCTAAAAGCTAGACAGGCCGGCTAGCCAGCAAGCCAACCAAGCTAGCAAACACTAAACACAAACAGAAAACAAGGGGGTAAAACTAAAGGGAAACTAGGGCTACAAGAGGATGGGAAAACACAAAGAACAAAAAATAAAAATAACAAAAACAACAATGGGCAAACACAAAACAGATAATATTTTTTTGATTTTTTGAAGTAAACACAAAACACACAACACCAACAACAAGCTAACACAAAGAAAAGCAAGAGATAAATAAGGAAAACAACTTAACTCACCCAACAGGTCCACCACCAAACCACCACCTAACCCGGGACAAAACAATAGTGAAACAGGAAAAATAAAAAATAAACTTTTGACAACACAAGCACAACAACAAAAGCACAAATTCTCTGCCCTCCGGCCTCCTGACCACCTCTCTGTATGCCAGCCTGGTGAATGAGTCACCAGGCTGTCCCCGAACCCACTCGCCAAGTTTTCGGGGGCTGTGGGGAAAAAGTCACAGACAGACAGACAGATGTTTTTTTTAGGAAAATTAGAAGAAAAGTGTTTAGTAAAAAATGTATAAGTAAAAGCAGGCAATAACGAAATGTACTGAATAAGACTCACATTCCTTTCCATCTTTTACCCAGATTTTAGCAGAGAAGCAGAGAAGCATATGTAGTTTCAAAAAAACAAAACACCAGTCAGGATATAGACAGCTCAAAAGATATGCAGAAAAAAAAAATATATATATATATCACACAGTGGGGGAAAAAAGTATTTAGTCATTTACCAATTGTGCAAGTTCTCCCACTTAAAAAGATGAGAGAGGCATGTAATTTTCATCATAGGTACACGTCAACTATGACAGCCAATTGATGGGAAAAAAATCCAGAAAATCACATTGTAGGATTTTTAAGGAATTTATTTGCAAATGATGGTGGAAAATAAGTATTTGGTCACCTACAAACAAGCAAGATTTCTGGCTCTCACAGACCTGTAACTACTTCTTTAAGAGGCTCCTCTGTCCTCCACTCGTTACCTGTATTAATGGCACCTGTTTGAACTTGTTATCAGTATAAAAGACACCTGTCCACAACCTCAAACAGTCACACTCCAAACTCCACTATGGCCAAGACCAAAGAGCTGTCAAAGGACACCAGAAACAAAATTGTAGAACTGCACCAGGCTGGGAAGACTGAATCTGCAATAGGTAAGCAGCTTGGTTTGAAGAAATCAACTGTGGGAGCAATTATTAGGAAATTGAAGACATACAAGACCACTGATAATCTCCCTCGATCTGGGGGCTCCACGCAAGATCTCACCCCGTGGGGTCAAAATGATCACAAGAACGGTGAGCAAAAATCCCAGAACCACACGGGGGGACCTAGTGAATGACCTGCAGAGAGCTGGGACCAAAGTAACAAAGCCTACCATCAGTAACACACTACGCCGCCAGGGACTGAAATCCTGCAGTGCCAGACGTGTCCCCCTGCTTAAGCCAGTACATGTCCAGGCCCGTCTGAAGTTTGCTAGAGTGCATTTGGATGATCCAGAAGAGGATTGGGAGAATGTCATATGGTCAGATGAAACCAAAATAGAACTTTTTGGTAAAAACTCAACTCATCGTGTTTGGAGGACAAAGAATGCTGAGTTGCATCCAAAGAACACCATACCTACTGTGAAGCATGGGGGGTGGAAACATCATGCTTTGGGGCTGTTTTTCTGCAAAGGGACCAGGACGACTGATCCGTGTAAAGGAAAGAATGAATGGGGCCATGTATCGTGAGATTTTGAGTGAAAACCTCCTTCCATCAGCAAGGGCATTGAAGATGAAACGTGGTTGGGTCTTTCAGCATGACAATGATCCCAAACACACCGGCCGGGCAACGAAGGAGTGGCTTCGTAAGAAGCATTTCAAGGTCCTGGAGTGGCCTAGCCAGTCTCCAGATCTCAGCCCCATAGAAAATCTTTGGAGGGAGTTAAAAGTCTGTGTTGCCCAGCGACAGCCCCAAAACATCACTGCTCTAGAGGAGATCTGCATGGAGGAATGGGCCAAAATACCAGCAACAGTGTGTGACAACCTTGTGAAGACTTACAGAAAACGTTTGACCTGTGTCATTGCCAACAAAGGGTATATAACAAAGTATTGAGAAACTTTTGTTATTGACCAAATACTTATTTTCCACCATAATTTGCAAATAAATTCATTAAAATCCTACAATGTGATTTTCTGGATTTTTTTTCCTTATTTTGTCTGTCATAGTTGGCGTGTACCTATGATGAAAATTACAGGCCTCTCTCATCTTTTTAAGTGGGAGAACTTTGTCACGGTTTCGGCCGAGGCTGCTCCTTCTCCTTGTTCGGGCAGGCTTCGGCGGTCGTCGTCTCCGGAGTACTAGCTGCCACCGTTCTATGTTTCATGTTCGTTTGGTTTTGTCTCTTTGTAACACCTGTCCCTTGTTTGTGTTTGATTGTGTTCCCTATTTAGTTTCGTTTGTTTGGGTCAGGTGTTATGCGTGATTGTTAATTGTCAGCCTGCCTCCGAGGAGTTTGTATTCTCTCGTTGTTGTATTTTTCGAGAGTTCGCACTGCGTGCGCTTTTCTTGTTTTTTCCGCACTGTGTTTGTGCGTAATTGTTCGCGCCGCCCGGTTGGGTTGGCGACTCATTTTTCCTGTGTTGGACCTTACTAAAGTCTGTTGAAGTCATCCTTGTTCCTGCGCTTGATTCCTTTCACTCATCCACACACACCACTCTGACAAACTTGCACAATTGGTGGCTGACTAAATACTTTTTTTCCCCACTGTATATATATATATATATTTATTTTTTTACATAGAATTACGCATAATTATTATTTCTCTAGATTGCAGGAAAAAGCTGCTCAGGTGTTTGAAAAATGCACAATTCTCCAACTTCCGGACCATACTCACGTACTTTTGTGCCCCCTCAGATTTTTGGGCTGCACGAACCCCTGTTCCTATCTATAGTTTTCATTAGTCAGGCAGGAGTTTAGTAGGAATTCAACATCATCACTTCTAACATCATATTTTAATTGTTGACTTCCATTCAAATGGAATGTATATCTTTAGTCAATAAAGCGTAAGAAAAAGCCAGGTACAAGCTCTTTACCAGAGAGGAAGAACCTCAGCATTATATAGAGAGGCAGACAATTCAGCCGTCATATAATGACCTGATACCTTTGGTGAGTAGATCATGTTTTGCAGACTGAGCGTTAGTTCGCTTGCAAGTTAACGAGCTGTTTTCGCTGCCTCGTTTGCTTGAAGATTGCTACTAGCGCTAACTCTACCAACGGATTTCTTGGCTTGCGACGGCTTCCAATTATTCATTTTGTGGAAACGTAGTTAGCTAGCTACCTTTTTAAACTAATGTTTTAAAGTAAATTCCCCGTTTGCAAGTTATAAACGCCAACTAACTTTGAAACGACGCATGCTAGCTAACATAGCCACCTAGCTAGCACCACGTGGGTCTATAGCCAGGGCAAACCCGTCTAGGTTATTTCTGGTATATACTCAATTGCAGCATGTTTTTGGAATCGTTCAGCAGTTTTTACCTGATTACGTGCAATACCGTTGCATATTAATGTTCAGTTTATATTCCTAAAACTTGACGCTACTTCCTGTTGACAAAATATTTCTAAAAGGGCTCCCGAGTGGCGCAGCGGTCTAAGGCACTGCATCTCAGTGCTTGAGGCTTCACTACAGACCCCCTGGTCCGATTCCAGGCTGTATCACAACCGGCCGTGATTGGGAGTCCCATAGGGCGGCATTTGTTCTTAACTGACTTTTGCCTAGTTAAAGGTATTTTTAAAAAAAAGGCCCGATGTGTCAACAGTTTGTCCAAATCCATAACCAATATTCAGAGATGTACAGTTTTTTGATATATTTAAGACATAATGTACAACCTACAAATGTGCAATAATAGCAGTCTTAAATCAGCACCTTGTAAGCTGCACAGGCATCTTAAACTGTTATTTTGTTAGGTGGCAATAAATCACTCGTTGATTGGGTCACCAAAACGGGAAGGGAAACGCAGCGGGATGTGGAACCACTTTTGTTTTTAGGCATCACTATCGTTTATAAGCTGAAATCAATAGAACGGGGCAAATGTATAGGTTGTAGTTATGGCTGGGCAATATATCTAATTAGTTTTTGCGCGATATTCCTAAGTTATTTTGGTTTAATGTTTTGTCCGCTTGTTTTCATGTCTTTTTTAGTTTCGTCTCCTTGGTTCATTACACGCTATGTACACGCGCTAAGCCCCTGCCACTCACAGCAACAAAGATGAAAGATCACTTCTTACTCTGACCAACGGGTTCCACTTGCGGTTTGAGATTTGGTCCAACAGAACTCGTTGAGACATATTTTTTTTACTGTAATAGCGGATACCCTTACATTAACTTCTGAAATTGCACGAAGAGTAGATCCTACTAAGAGTGTCAAACATTGTTTCTGGAAGATGAATTCTGTCCCAAGCTGCATCGCGGTATCTTTTAAGCCACATATTATAAATGAGCATAAACAGTTCTATGGAATTGGCAACTCGTTCTCATTCTGAGGAATAAAACGGGCCGCTTGATTTCAACATCTGAACAGGTGTGCATGCTGTTCAAACAGTTGGAGACTCGGTGTGTGTTCATAAATTCATCTGTTCTACCTTGTTAGTTAGCAAATGGGCTAGACTTAAAACGCAGAGGTCAGCTGGCTACTCACTAGCACATGAGAGTAGACTCATAGACTTGAAAGCCAGATAAGTGATTTATTGCAAGAAAGCAATACATTATTTTGATAAAATAACGAAATTAGTGGGTCTTACGGTTGTGGGCGGCTTAGCGTAAGTATAATTTCACAAGCCCGGAGTTCATTATATTATTGCTGGCTGTTTTGAAATGAACTGTGTTCTACCTTTTTAATTGTACGATGCTTATTGGGCGAAATATATATTGCGAATCGTCCATACGTTTGGAAAAATATATATGACTTTAAGGCCTCCTTAGGTGTAGCACTGTGTAAACACTATTCAAAGGCCACATGTAAACTTGGAATACCCAGGTGGGTTAGATGGGCACTTTAATTTGGAATGGTGGATGTTGATTTTGGGAGGCTGCCATCATGGCAAGGGGTGGGGGAACACTGTCTGATAGCTTAAACAGATCATGGCTGCCATAGGATATCAAGTTGAAACAGTTGGCTGCTATTTAAGGGTTTGTTTGACTGTCAAGTCCGTGTATTGGTTTGGCCAGTGACTTTTAGAGACCGTCCAAATTATTTGTTGCGTTTCGAGAAAGAAAATTATAGCACTGCCCCTCCCCCTCCAGCGTATGACAAAATTAAGAGTACAAAACCAAAGATGTTGATCTGTTTTGATGTGTTGACTACAGACTTCAATACTTTATATATTTATTCTTTAAGGTTGTTGCCACATCATCGCCAAGCCTATCTCTGACCTTTTTTAACCTGTCTCTCCTCTCTGGGGAGGTTCCCATTGCTTGGAAGGCATCCACGGTGCGTCCTTTATTTAAAGGGGGAGATCAAGCTGATCCTAACTATTACATGCCAAATTCTATTTTGCCCTGTTTATCAAAAGTGTTGGAAGAACTTGTCAACTGACTGGCTTTCTTGACGTCTATAGTATTCTCTCTGGTATGCAATCTGGTTTCCGCTCAGGTTATGGATGTGTCACTGCAACCTTAAAGGTCCTAAATGATGTCACCATTGCCCTTGACTCTAAGCAATGTTGTGCTGCTATTTTTATTGACTTGGCCAAAGCTTTTGATACGGTAGTCCATTCTTGTTGGCCGGCTAAGGAGTATTGGTGTCTCTGAGGGGTCTTTGGCCTGGTTTGCTAACTACCTCTCTCAAAGAGTGCAGTGTATAAAGTCAGAACATCTGCTGTCTCAGCCACTGCCTGTCACCAAGGGAGAACCCCAAGGCTCCATCCTAGGCCCCACGCTCTTCTCATTTTACATCAACAACACAGCTCAGGCAGTAGGAAGCTCTCTCATCCATTTATATGCAGATAGTCTTATACTCAGCTGGCCCCTTCCCGGATTTTGTGTTAAACGCTCTACAACAAAGCTCAGTGTCCAACAAGCTTTCTCTGCCCTCAACCTTGTTCTAAACCCCTCCAAAACAAAGGTCATGTGGTTTGGTAAGAATGCCCCTCTCCCCACCGGTGTGATTACTATTTATTTAAACTTTATTTAACTAGGCAAGTCAGTTAAGAACAAAATCTTATTTACAATGACTGCCAACCCCGGCCAATCTTGGGCCAATCGTGCACTGCCCTATGGGACTCCCAATCACGTCCGGATTGTGATACAGCCTGGAATTGAACCAGGGTCTGTAGTGACGCCTCAAGCACAGATGCAGTGCTCCACTCGGGAGCCCACCTCTGAGGGTTTAGAGCTTGAGGTAATCACCTCATACAAGTACTTGGGAGTACGGCTAGACGGCACACTGTCCTTCTCTCAGCACATCAAAGCTGCAGGTTAAGGTTAAATCTAGACTTGGTTTCCTCTATCGTAATCGCTCCTCTTTCACCCCAGCTGCCAAACTAACCCTGATTCAGATGACCATCCTACCCATGCTAGATTACGGAGACGTAATTTATAGATCGGCAGGTAAGGGTGCTCTCGAGCGGCTAGATGTTCTTTACCATTCGGCCATCAGATTTGCCAACAGTGCTCCTTATCGAACACATCTCTGCACACAGTACTCCTCTGTAAACTGGTCGTCTCTGTATACCCGTCGCAAGACCCACTGGTTGATGCTTATTTATAAAACCCTCCCGCTGAGATACCTGCTGCAGCCCTCATCCTCCACATACAACACCTGTTCTGCCAGTCCCCAAAGCACACACATCCCTGGGTCGCTCCTCGTTTCAGTTCGCTGCAGCTAGCGACTGGAACGCGCTGCAAAAAACACTCAAACTGGACAGTTTTATCTCCATCTCTTCATTCAAAGACTCAATCATGGACACTCTTACTGACAGTTGTGGCTGCTTCGCGTGATGTATTGTTGTCTCTACCTTCTTGCCCTTTGTGCTGTTGTCTGTGCCCAATAATGTTTGTACCATGTTTTGTGTTGCTACCATGTTGTCAAGGGGATGTTGCTACCATGTTGACAAGGGGATGTTGCTACCATGTTGTCTTAGGTCTCTGTTTATGTAGTGTTGTCGTGATGTGTGTTTTTGGCCGATTTTTTTATTGTTTTATTTTTAATCCCAGCCCCGGTCCCAGCAGGAGCCATTTGCATTTTGGTAGGCTGTCATTGTAAATAAGAATTTGTTCTTAACTGACTTGCCTAGTTAAATAAAGGTCATTAATATATTAACAAAATATACAGTCAAACTTTACAGCACAGTATGCAAAATACTTTACACATTTAAACTAAATACAAGAGGCGTCACAGCATGTAGGGTTTGATTAACTTTTTTATATTTATGCAGGGTTTGACAATTTCAGTTCAATTTTAATATTTATAAAATAAACTTTTATACTAACATCACCAATCCTAAGGATGTACAATTGTTTAATTCTCCCCAATTCAATGTGGTCAAAACATCAGTTTGGGTAGTAACATACTGTCCCATCGGGGAAAGTACTGTTACATACATTATTTAGATGGTGAATGACGCAAACTAGTTTAACCACTTGTAGATAAAAAAAATGCTCCTAAGCACAATTTAACCAGGCGCTCTAGACTACAGTCCATAGGGTCTGTGCAGCAGGGCTGAACATTTGCTAGCCAACTAACGTGAAGGTTATTCTTAACAATGCACAATGTGTTAATTAGCATCTTGGGTCTTTCAATGACGATATCTTTGTCCAGTTCTGCTACTGAATTCTAGTGATTTGGTATTTGTGACTCTGAGAAAGACCAGGGCTTTTACAATGATGTAGTTGCTAACTAGCTAGTCGCCTGGCTGATGAAACGTTAGCTGGATAATCTTGTAGAGCTGGGGGCGAAAGCCTCTTATGTAGTTAAGTATTTGTCTTATGCGGTAACTAGGTGGTTACCAAACCATCTATTTGTCGGTAACAGGTGATGTGTTCCAGGGGTTCTGATGTCACCGACCACGAGGAGACGCTGTCCCCATGATGTCAGAGGCTGTCATAACAATAGGCCACTTAGCAGACGCTTTTATCCAAAGCGGCTTACAGTCACGTGCGCACACATTTGTACGTACAGTGGGGAGAATTTGATACACTGCCGATGTTGCTGGTTTTCCTACTTACAAAGCATGTAGAGGTCTGTAATTTTTTATCATAGGTACACTTCAACTGTGAGAGACGGAATCTAAAACAAAAATCCAGAAAATCACATTGTATGATTTCTAAGTAATTAATTTGCATTTTATTGCATGACATAAGTATTTGATACATCAGAAAAGCAGAACTTAATATTTGGTACAGAAACCTTTGTTTGCAATTACAGAGATCATACGTTTCCTGTAGGTCTTCACAAGGTTTTCACACACTGTAGCAGGGATTTTGGCCCACTCCTCCATACAGACCTTCTCCAGATCCTTCAGGTTTCGGGGCTGTCGCTGGGCAATACAGACTTTCAACTCCCTCCAAAGATTTTCTATTGGGTTCAGGTCTGGAGACTGGCTAAGCCACTCCAGGACCTTGAGATGCTTCTTACGGAGCCTACCAAAACCCGGGACACAAAACAAACTATCTAGCACAGCACCCAACTAACTTATCAACAAAAATAGGGAGAGACGGTGGGGGGGAAGGGGTTTAAACTAAACACAAAAGGACACGGGGGAAGGATGGGAAATATAATACAAGAAACACACCAAACAAACAATGTACAAGGGCTAGGAGGCTAGCAGGCCGTACTAGCAAGTTAGGCTAAGCTAACAAGCTAGCAGGCCGGATGCTAAACCTCCCAGATGACAAAACAAACAAGAGGGAAAAAATGGGTATAAAACGAGGGGACTAATATGGATGGGGTGAAAGGACACAGAAAGAACAAAACAAATACTCACAAATAAGCCAAATTGAGGGGCTAGGAGGCTAGCAGGCCTCACCAGCAGGCCAGGCTAAGCTAACCAGCTAGCAGGCCGGCCAGCCAACAAAATGGCCCCCCAAGTGAAAACAAAAAGCAACAAACAAAAACTAAGACAAGGGAAAGTTCAGGGGATGGAAATACAATTTCAGGGGTATAGATGGGTTACAGGGGGGGTATAATACGAACAGAAGGGAACAAACAATGCCTGCCAAGCCTAAGGGGCGAGGAGGCTAGCAGGCCAGCCCAGCTAAAAGCTAAACAGGCCGGCCAGCCAGCAAGCCAACCAAGCTAGCAAACACTAACACAAACAGAAAACAAGGGGGTAAAAACTAAAGGGAAACTAGGGCTACAAGAGGATGGGGAAACACAAGGAACAAAAAATGAGAAAGATAAGAATAACAAAAGAAACAACAACGAGCCAACACAGAACAAATAATGTTTTTTTGAGTTTTTCTAAAGTAAACACAAAAAACACACAACAACAACAACAAGCTAACACAAAGAAAGGCAATAAGGAAATAAAGAAAAAACACTTAACTCACCCTACAGGTGCTGGCAGGCCTCACCAGCAGGCCAGGCTAAGCTAACCAGCTAGCAGGCCGGCCAGCCAGCAAAATGCCCCCCCAAGTGAAAAACAAGAACAAAAGGCAACAACCAAAAACCAAGACAAGGGAAAGTTCAGGGGATGGAAAT
Organism: Coregonus clupeaformis; assembly: GCF_020615455.1. Classification (NCBI taxonomy): domain Eukaryota; kingdom Metazoa; phylum Chordata; class Actinopteri; order Salmoniformes; family Salmonidae; genus Coregonus; species Coregonus clupeaformis. The sequence continues at coordinate 62,383 of NW_025533617.1, forward strand.
ACAATCTAAGGGGTATGGATGGGTTACAGGGGGGTACAAGATGAACAGAAAGGAACAAACAATGCCTGCCAAGCCTAAGGGGCGAGGAGGCTAGCAGGCCAGCCAAGCTAAAGCTAAACATGCCGGCTAGCCAGCAAGCCAACCAAGCTAGCAAACACTAACACAAACACAAAACAAGGGGGTAGAACTAAAGGGAAACTAGGGCTACAAAAGGATGGGGAAACACAAAGAAAAATAAATAAAAGTAACAAAAGAAGCAACAACGAGCAAACACAGAACAATTAATATTTTTTAAAAAAAAGTAAACACAGAACACCAACAACAAGCTAACACAAAGAAAAGCAAGAAATAAATAAGGAAAACAACTTAACTCACCCAACAGGTCCACCACCAAACCACCACCTAACCCGGGACAAAACAATAGTGAAACAGGAAAAATAAAAAATAAACTTTTGACAACAAAAGCACAACAACAAAAGCACAAATTCTCTGCCCTCCGGCCTCCTGACCACCTCTCTGTATGCCAGCCTGGTGAATGAGTCACAGACAGACAGACAGACAGACAGACAGACTTGACCACCACTAGCAAGTCATCATCGACATTGAGATGAACTACCTCAAACGTAATTTCATCATGATTCTAATAAAAGAACACTAAGCCAGTCAATTGAATTATCCTATCTTTTCTTTACAATGCCAGGGGGTGCACCGTTCCTGGAGGTACTGCAATACCAGGTCGATGCGTGGAGTGGACGGAGCAAGCCCCTATTCCATCTCCCTATTCCAAAAATCAATTTAATATATGGTCCCCAGATAGGGGACGTATCAGATATTAAACTGATAAGAACAGATACTACACTTGATCTTAGCCAAAAGGCCGAGAAGCGATACGGCAATGCTTTCGGAAGGAAGGTGCCGTTCTCCGACACGACAAATTCATTGACAGTTACACCAAAATGAGCTCTGTAATCTTTCCACCAAATATCAAAAATGATGGTTTTAAAAATTGATGGCAGAGATTGGGAGTTGATCAACCTCGGAAATAGACACTTTTAACTGTTACAATGTAACAAATTGGTAGGTTTCATAGTCACGTGGACATCCGCCCTCCAATCGGAAACGAGAGAAAGCCTTGTCGAATTAAAACCAGATTAACAGCTAAATTGGAATAATAATCTATCAAATACGGGTGGGATAAGAGTGGTATGGTATATGTGGTAAGAGCTTTCATTGTCTGTTTACATGTCCCCTTCATTTATCCTACGGTTCTGACTTGGTGTACAGGGAGAACACTGTAAGAACGGCCCAGGTTCTGAATTCTGTCGCTGTACATTTCAAAAGTGCTGAACAAATAGTTATATTGACCATGTCCGTTCAACTCGCTCATGAATGTCTTAATCGAAATTACGGATTGCCTCTAATCCATAGTTTGTACATCTCAATTATCAGTAGAAACCACATTTGTTTAAGCAAGTCAGCCATATCAGCTATGTTTTTTTAAAAGGTAGTAAATGAGGCTGAATGAACTGTTTCGCTGCCAGACAAGGCTCCTCCAGGATTTACATGCTAAAATCGCCACTGATTATCCCTAATAAAATGAACAGTGGTTCCATTAATTAACTCAATGTCTAGGAATGTGTTTACTTCTTTCTGAATGTTCTTCCAGAACCCCTGTAACTTTGTCCCAGAAGGTATGTCTGCTGTCTCCTATTGGTCCACAGCCCCTCCAACATAGTGCTGAATAAAAAATTAAAAAATCTAACTTCGATATTAAGAAAGATGTTCTAAAGTATCTCATCTTTACTTTCCAGTCAAGTTCCCTCCACACTGGGCTACTAGTGCATTTGTGACTACTTTAAATTTATTTTATTTTTTTGTCTCCCTTGATTCATCTTCCACCACCACATTCATTTCCAGTTCTCATTTTCCTTTAACATCCCGCGTGTGTTCAGATGTAGTCATCTGTAACCTTTTAAATAACTGAGACACCTCTTTTCCGACTGTTATTTGACCTTCCAATATGTTGATGAAATATTGCTCTACACTGGATGGTAATTTTCTAAACGACCTCCCATTCCTTGTGTGTCATTAGGTAGTGTCTTATCTGGAATTAAACATGTCATTTGCAGGCAGATCAAATTTGGTTTGGAGCCTAGTAGAATATTTGAGAACAATCCCTTCAAAAAAGCTGGTTAATTATGATCAATTATATATATGTTTTTAATCTGCCCATCTACTGAAGCCACTGTCCATTATGGATGGCAGAAAGTCGGCATTGTTAGTCATTTTCATGGCCCTTGAGAGTGAACCAAACCGACCCAAACAGAACCAAACCGACCCAAACCAAACAGACCCAAACCGACACAAACTGAACCAAACAGACCCAAACCGACCCAAACAGAACCAAACAGACCCAAACCGAATCAAACCGACCCAAACAGACCCAAACAGACCCAAACAGACCCAAACCGACCCAAAGTCTTGTTTAATCCAGGCCACCAAAGCTTTTAATTGAGCGGCCCAAAAGTACATTTATTTTATTGGGTAATCCCAGACCATCTTTATCTTTGGGTAAAAAATGACTGAGTATCACTGTAAGTCTGTAAGTCTCTTATTTTGACTGAGAATCACTGTAAGTCTCTTATTTTGACTGAGAATCACTGTAAGTCTGTAAGTCTCTTATTTTGACTGAGTATCACTGTAAGTCTGTAAGTCTCTTATTTTGACTGAGTATCACTGTAACTGTAAGTCTCTTGTTTTGCCATATGAATTTGGAAATAAGCTTATCCAACATCTTGAAGGTAGACACAGGGACTAGAATGGGTAATACATGAAATAGAACGAGCGATCTGGGCAATAATATACAGTGGGGAGAACAAGTATTTGATACACTGCCGATTTTGCAGGTTTTCCTACTTACAAAGCATGTAGAGGTCTGTCATTTTTATCATAGGTACACTTCAACTGTGAGACGGAATCTAAAACAAAAATCCAGAAAATCACATTGTATGATTTTTAAGTAATTCATTTGCATTTTATTGCATGACATAAGTATTTGATACATCACAAAAGCAGAACTTAATATTTGGTACAGAAACCTTTGTTTGCAATTACAGAGATCATACGTTTCCTGTAGGTCTTGACCAGGTTTGCACACACTGCAGCAGGGATTTTGGCCCACTCCTCCATATAGACCTTCTCCAGATCCTTCAGGTTTCAGGGCTGTCGCTGGGCAATACGGACTTTCAGCTCCCTCCAAAGATTTTCTATTGGGTTCAGGTCTGAAGACTGGCTAGGCCACTCCAGGACCTTGAGATGCTTCTTACGGAGCCACTCCTTAGTTGCCCTGGCTGTGTGTTTCGGGTCGTTGTCATGCTGGAAGAACCAGCCACGACCCATCTTCAATGCTCTTACTGAGGGAAGGAGGTTGTTGGCCAAGATCTCGCGATACATGGCCCCATCCATCCTCCCCTCAATACGGTGCATTTGTCCTGTCCCCTTTGCAGAAAAGCATCCCCAAAGAATGATGTTTCCACCTCCATCCTTCACGGTTGGGATGGTGTTCTTGGGGTTGTACTCATCCTTCTTCTTCCTCCAAACACGGTGAGTGGAGTTTAGACCAAAAAGCTCTATTTTTGTCTCATCAGACCACATTACCTTCTCCCATTCCTCCTCTGGATCATCCAGATGGTCATTGGCAAACTTCAGACGGGCCTGGACATGCGCTGGCTTGAGCAGGGGGTGCACTGCAGGATTTTAATCCATGACGACGTAGTGTGTTACTAATGGTTTTCTTTGAGACTGTGGTCCCAGCTCTCTTCAGGTCATTGACCAGGTCCTGCCGTGTAGTTCTGGGCTGATCCCTCACCTTCCTCATGATCATTGATGCCCCACGAGGTGAGATCTTGCATGGAGCCCCAGAACGAGGGTGATTGACCGTCATCTTGAACTTCTTCCATTTTCTAATAATTGCGCCAACAGTTGTTGCCTTCTCACCAAGCTGCTTGCCTATTGTCCTGTAGCCCATCCCAGCCTTGTGCAGGTCTACAATTTTATCCCTGATGTCCTTACACAGCTCTCTGGTCTTGGCCGTTGTGGAGAGGTTGGAGTCTGTTTGATTGAGTGTGTGGACAGGTGTCTTTTATACAGGTAATGAGTTCAAACAGGTGCAGTTAATACAGGTAATGAGTGGAGAACAGGAGGGCTTCTTAAAGAAAAACGAACAGGTCTGTGAGAGCCGGAATTCTTACTGGTTGGTAGGTGATCAAATACTTATGTCATGCAATAAAATGCAAATTAATTACTTAAAAATCATACAATGTGATTTTCTGGATTTTTGTTTTAGATTCCGTCTCTCACAGTTGAAGTGTACCTATGATAAAAATTACAGACCTCTACATGCTTTGTAAGTAGGAAAACCTGCAAAATCGGCAGTGTATCAAATACTTGTTCTCCCCACTGTGTATATATATATATAATATACACTGCTCAAAAAAATAAATGGAACACTTAAACAACACAATGTAACTCCAAGTCAATCACACTTCTGTGAAATCAAACTGTCCACTTAGGAAGCAACACTAATTGACAATACATTTCACATGCTGTTGTGCAAATGGAATAGACAACAGGTGGAAATTATAGGTAATTAGCAAGACACCCCCAATAAAGAAGTGGTTCTGCAGGTGGTGACCACAGACCACTTCTCAGTTCCTATGCTTCCTGGCTGATGTTTTGGTCACTTTTGAATGCTGGCGGTGCTTTCACTCTAGTGGTAGCATGAGACGGAGTCTACAACCCACACAAGTGGCTCAGGTAGTGCAGCTCATCCAGGATGGCACATCAATGCGAGCTGTGGCAAGAAGATTTGCTGTGTCTGTCAGCGTAGTGTCCAGAGCATGGAGGCGCTACCAGGAGACAGGCCAGTACATCAGGAGACGTGGAGGAGGCCGTAGGAGGGCAACAACCAAGCAGCAGGACCGCTACCTCCGCCTTTGTGCAAGGAGGAGCAGGAGGAGCACTGCCAGAGCCCTGCAAAATGACCTCCAGCAGGCCACAAATGTGCATGTGTCTGCTCAAACGGTCAGAAACAGACTCCATGAGGGTGGTATGAGGGCCTGACGTCCACAGGTGGGGGTTGTGCTTACAGCCCAACACCGTGCAGGACGTTGGCATTTGCCAGAGAACACCAAGATTGGCAAATTCGCCACTGGCGCCCTGTGCTCTTCACAGATGAAAGCAGGTTCACACTGAGCACACGTGACAGAGTCTGGAGACGCCATGGAGAACGTTCTGCTGCCTGCAACATCCTCCAGCATGACCGGTTTGGCGGTGGGTCAGTCATGGTGTGGGGTGGCATTTCTTTGGGGGCCGCACAGCCCTCCATGTGCTCGCCAGAGGTAACCTGACTGCCATTAGGTACCGAGATGAGATCCTCAGACCCCTTGTGAGACCATATGCTGGTGCGGTTGGCCCTGGGTTCCTCCTAATGCAAGACAATGCTAGACCTCATGTGGCTGGAGTGTGTCAGCAGTTCCTGCAAGAGGAAGGCATTGATGCTATGGACTGGCCCGTCCGTTCCCCAGACCTGAATCCAATTGAGCACATCTGGGACATCATGTCTCGCTCCATCCACCAACACCACGTTGCACCACAGACTGTCCAGGAGTTGGCGGATGCTTTAGTCCAGGTCTGGGAGGAGATCCCTCAGGAGACCATCCGCCACCTCATCAGGAGCATGCCCAGGCGTTGTAGGGAGGTCATACAGGCACATGGAGGCCACACACACTACTGAGCCTCATTTTGACTTGTTTTAAGGACATTACATCAAAGTTGGATCAGCCTGTAGTGTGGTTTTCCACTTTAATTTTGAGGGTGACTCCAAATCCAGACCTCCATGGGTTGATACATTTGATTTCCATTGATAATTTTTGTGTGATTTTGTTGTCAGCACATTCAACTATGTAAAGAAAAAAGTATTTTAATAAGATTATTTCAATCATTCAGATCTAGGATGTGTTGTTTGAGCAGTGTATATTAATTCTTATTAAGAGTGGCAGAACTGGAGGACCAGGGTTGGGAAACACTGTTGGGGGAACTGGAGGACCAGGGTTGGGAAACACTGTTGGGGATACAGGAGGACCAGGGTTGGGAAACACTGTTGGGGGAACTGGAGGACCAGGGTTGGGAAACACTGTTGGGGATACTGGAGGACCAGGGTTGGGAAACACTCATCTAGACCAATGAAAGGACACGTCTTTATTCAACTGATCTCCAGTGATTTTGTATACTTTTTAGCCAGTAGTTCTATAAGCAGCGCTCACGAGCCAAAAGTGGTCCCCGAGAATTTCGTACTACGTCACATATGTGCAGATATGTGCAACACGTCATCGCTCTCTCTCTCTCACTCTGCTGTGGGTGCGAATTTTGCGAGTTGTCACTCAAATGGCGAGGGGCTGAAGCTCATTGGCTAGAACTCGAATTGCTAGGGGGCTGGCCCACATGGGGGGAAATGTAGGGAAAATACCGAAGCACAGCTTCCAGAAACTAGCGATTTCGTTTTCAAACTAGGGATTTTGTGGCTAATTGAGGTAAGAAAGTAATTCTGCTCATAGATTACATGTATGAACTACACATTGACACATCCAGCCCAAAGCTGGAGGTTTAAGAAATATTGAGTAGTTGCCAAAGTTCCCAGAGCATGTCTTTAAAGTTTGTCAGAGAGTTTAACCATTGCTTGTGAAAATCCTCTGTGAACTAAACCATTTAATCAATACACTACCCAGTCTCTCTAGCCTCCTGAACTAAACCATTTAATCAATACACTACCCAGTCTCTCTAGCCTCCTGAACGGAACCATTTAATCAATACACTACCCAGTTTCTCTAGCCTCCTGAACTGAACCATTTAATCAATACACTACCCAGTCTCTCTAGCCTCCTGAACGGAACCATTTAATCAATACACTACCCAGTCTCTCTAGCCTCCTGAACTGAACCATTTCAGTGTTTCGCCACAAGGTGGGGATGCTCAGCACTGCAGGCTGTTATGGAGAGTGTACAGCAGGTGACATATGCCGGGCGCTCCAATTTCACAGCACAGTGGAGTGCCATCAATGTCCACAAGAGGGAGATACAGACATGTCATCAGCTGTGGTGTGTGTGTGTGTGTGTGTGTGTGTGTGTGTCTGCTTTTTGCCTGTTCTCTCTAGGGACTGAATGTCTGTGCTCAGTGTGAGAGAGTGACTGGCTGGCTGGGGAGATGTGTCTGTGCATTCTGTGAGGCAGAAATTCAGCATTATAACACTGCACTGGTTCCATATGAGCCCCACAGCAGCTGCATCATGTCAAGTCACTACTACTCTAGCGAGTATTGCATACTCTGGAATGAGGGAGCAGGAAAAACAGCTTTACTGTGTAGATAAACACAAGGGGAGGTGAGGCGAGAGGCAGAAAAAAGAAAGATGAAAGGGTCGTATGTCCTGTCAATGATCTATCTACGTTTTTTGTAGCTCAGTTGGTAGAGCATGGCGTTTGCAACGCCAGGGTTGTGGGTTCGATTCCCACGGGGGGGCAGTATGAAAAATCACTAACTGTAAGTCGCTCTGGATAAGAGCGTCTGCTAAATGACTAAAAATGTGACAAATTTAAAATGTTTTTCTGGGCTCTTACTACTAACCATGTAAAACAATGAACTTGAGTGCAATCATCTTACCAATTGATAAGAAAACGTGTCATTTTAATGTGCCAAATCAGTTTCCTTTTCTGGGTCACTCAGCAGTGAGGGCTATGAGGTGTGATGAGGATGGGGACTGCTGAGTTGTTCACCACACTCCCCCTGTGTCCCCCTCCCCTCAAAAAGAGAGCCTCCAGGCAGTAATTCTCCCAACACCAGATGGCTCTCTGTCTCTCTCTCTCTCTCTCTCTCTCTCTCTCTCTCTCTCTCTCTCTCTCTCTCTCTCTCTCTCTCTCTCTCTGTTTCTGTCTCCCTCTCTCTCTCTCTCTCTCTCTCTCTCTCTGTCTCTCTCCCTCTCTGTCTCTCTCCCTCTCTGTGTCTCTCTCTCTCTCTCTCCCTCTCTGTCTCTCTCCCTCTCTCTCTCTCTCTCTCCCCCCTCTCTCTCTCTCTCTCTGTGTAGGAGACCTACTAACCATAGGCTACGTCAGCTGTTCATATTTTAATGGCTTCGGTACAAAATCTAATCTAAATCGTATGTCTCTCATAGCGGTGAAAAAGAAATACACAATGCCTCTCTGAACTTGTCTTTAACTTATTAACTGCAGGTTCTTCCAGCCAGGTGTCTGCCTTGTTTTTGACAACCTGTTTGGGAGACTTTGAGAGACAGTGTAATAGATGACTAGGTACTATCTCTCATTTCATTTTTCCACAGCTTAGTCTTGTTTTAATGCCTCATTGCGTCATATTAAAAACGATGTTTAATCAGGCATGTTCAAACACACACAGACGCACACACACCCACGCACTGTGGTTCAGGATAGGACAGCCAATGGAATGTCTCTCTCTCCCTCTCTCTCCTCCTCCTCCTCTCTCTCTCTCGCTCTCTCTGTGCTACAACTTACCCCAGCATCAGTCGCAGCAGGAGGTCAACCTTACAGACATACCCCAGCATCAGTCGGAGCAGGAGGTCAACCTTACAGACATAACCCAGCATCAGTCGGAGCAGGAGGTCAACCTTACAGACATACCCCAGCATCAGTCGGAGCAGGAGGTCAACCTTACAGACATACCCCAGCATCAGTCGGAGCAGGAGGTAAACTTATTTCCATCCAGTCCAGTGGTTTGGAGAAGGAGGAAGATCATCATCGTCATCGTAGCTTCCTGAAAACCCAAAAAAAGGGATTTACTAAGGACAATAAGGGAATTCAGAGCTTCTAAAAACTGAGTGATTAGAAAAGGACTGTTGCCGACCCCTGCACTAACACGTCCTCCCCATTGGACAAAGCAACAGCATCTCACACACCATGACTACATGCACTTTTACCAGTATGAAACCAACCCAGTCTGCCTTCCCTACCCCAGAACCGCCTTCCATTTCCTCTTCCTCGTCCTCGTTGCCTCAACTGGGTGGCCGGAGCGGCTTCAGGAGAGTCTGCACCACAGAGGAACCCACTGCCTGTCCAATCCCCGGACTGGCAGCAGGCGTGCTCACAATGAGAGTGAAGGAAGGGAGCAAGATCCGAAACCTCTTGGGATTTGTAATGGCTCGTATGCAGAGAGAGGGAGAGGGAGTGGACGGGAGTCAGATTGAGACGATGCTGAGAGTCAAAGAGGGAGTGAGAGTGGACGGGAGTCAGATTGAGACGAGGCTGAGAGTCAAAGAAGGAGTGGGAGTGGACGGGAGTCAGATTCATACGAGGCTGAGAGTCAAAGAGGGAGTGAGAGTGGACGGGAGTCAGATTGAGACGAGGCTGAGAGTCAAAGAGGGAGTGAGAGTGGACGGGAGTCAGATTGAGACGAGGCTGAGAGTCAAAGAGGGAGTGAGAGTGGACGGGAGTCAGATTGAGACGAGGCTGAGAGTCAAAGAGGGAGTGGGAGTGGACGGGAGTCAGATGGGGCTGAGGCAAGGAGAGGGAGTCATGGACATCGGTCGGAGTCAGACCCAGACCGGGCTGAGAGTGAGACAGGTGGTTTTTACTGGATCAGGCAAAGGGATCACCAAAACCATAACATGTGTTGAGATCCTAAAACGGAAACTGGGAGGACTGCACCAGCTATCCAAGCTCCACTACAAGACTGTGAGTGAGGTGTGGGAGAGTCAGGAGACTGACGTGACACCCAGGTCCAGGATGACTGTTCATAAGACTGTTCCTGCTATCAGTATCCTGCTCTCCACACACCCACTGGACCCACGTGAGCCTGGGTTTCAGCCCCCAGAAACCCTGCATTATCCTAGCTACCAACCCCCTGGGCACCAGCATCCTGGGTTTCAGCCTCCAGAAACCATGCATGATCCTAGCTACCAAGCCCCTGGGCACCAGCATCCTGGGTTTCAGCCTCCAGAAACCCTGCATTATCCTAGCTACCAAGCCCCTGGGCACCAGCATCCTGGGTTTCAGCCTCCAGAAACCCTGCATTATCCTAGCTACCAACCCCCTGGGCACCAGCATCCTGGGTTTCAGCCTCCAGAAACCATGCATGATCCTAGCTACCAACCCCCAGGGCACCAGCATCCTGGGTTTCAGCCTCCAGAAACCATGCATGATCCTAGCTACCAACCCCAAGGGCACCAGCATCCTGGGTATCAGCCTCCAGTGACGCCATGTGACAGTGTGAAAATTCTGCCCCGACCACGGCTCGAACTCACCACCCTCTTCACCGAAACACAACTGTTGTCAACACCACTAACCCAGAAAAGCCAAAGCCCTTTCTGGTTCCAGGGTGCCTGTACCTCTAAGTCTGAGGAGGGCTGTAGCCATGCGCTGAGCTGTACGCCACACCTGTATGCTGCCTCGGAGAAAGAGAGGGAAAAAGCAGGAGGAAAGACACTCTACAGTTCATACATGTTGCCTGGCTCTGAAGCCAAGAGAGTCTGTATGGAGGACCACCGGTTCCCCTCGACACCCTCAACGTGAAAGAAACTTTGAGTTTCATCTACTCTGTGCTCCTGCTAGACACAACAGAGAAACAGAGGAAAGTGAGGAGACAACTGGAAGAGATTGCTTTTGAGTAAATGTTTAGGTTCTAGAATAGATTATAAAAAGTTGTAGTGGGTTAAGCGCAAATAGTAAAGCCCTACGTTTTCAAATTATATTTAAGTAATTTAGGAAACGTGTCTCATAAAATTACGGTAAAATGTTTCCTTCGTGTTTTGATGTGGGCTGCTGTTCTCATATTATTCAGATCAATTTTGCACTTCATAAAAAAATATAATCATGTTTACTGTGTCTACACTATGTTTGTCATCAACTTTGCTTCAGTCTACTTTTCCCAGCTCAATGCCAGGCAATAATAATGGCATGAGGTCTTTCTACTATCAAACAACTGAAATATAGTCTAATATCCCATATAGGCCTATTCAGTCCACAAATTAGTTTTGACAGTGGGGGCAAATCACCTATGTGTGTGGTATTCTTTGGGGACAAATCTAGGTCAAATATATGTCATGTTGTCGTGTGTGTTACGATAATGTGCAAAAAAATCGTACTTTTAGGATCTTGCGCATTCGCATGGCTAGGTCTTCAGCAGCTAGCTAGCTAACATCCTTGAGTCGTCACTAGTTACCACAGTCACAAAGTCATAAACCCTACTGCTAATCTTATGCCTAACTCTAACATAAAATGAAGACAAAAAAACTATTTTTTGTTTTCATGATTTCTTTACGATAAAGACAATTTTGACTTTTTGCTGTCTTAACTAGTGACAACCAAGACAAGTCTGATCCCATCAATGTCTGCTTCTCCTTTCGCTGGTTTGACCCCGCATCATGTTCAGAGCCGCCGTTCGTCTTTCAGTGTCCGGTGCCCGGAGTGTGACACGGACACGGCTCGGGTGTACAGGTATTCTTGGGTTTAATTACTTTTATGTCCTAATTTCGTAGTTTTTAGGACACGGGTCATGTGGTGTTTCGAAAGGAAATCAGGGTAGGTAGGAGTTCTTGGCTATTGCTGCTAGCACCCAATCAGTGGCGGATGGATTGCAAAATACAAGAGTTTTGGGGGAAGTAAAAAGTGCTAGACGTGGTTAAGAATAAGATATTTGCCTGTTTTCTACTGAAAACAAGTGTACTAATGGTTGAAAGCGCGGTTAAATTTAAGAGCATTTTTTCAGTGTTCTTTCAATAAATGTTGCATTACCGCAACCTACTAGACTGGAGTATAAATCCCTTTGCTTGAATTTAATTACATTTTTTATTAACAAATACCCTACCATCTAACACTACACTCACTAAAAACCCATCACCCTACTCCACTATTTAAATCTATTTAATCCTACCTCAGGCCAACAGCCTGAAAGGATGTGACACACAACTTAACTATTCTGATGTAAAGTCTCGCACACCCAACCACCCTGTCTGCGTCGCACCAAACGACGAGCATCACAAACACCGGGAATCTTCCCCTTCAGTTGGTCAACTTTCACATTTACACCTACCCCAGTAATCACTCCTCTCAATGGCGCCCTTTCCTTGAGAGCAAAACATTTTACCAATAATAATAATAATAATAATAATAATGATATGGGGACCACCCATACGTAAAAATGTATGCACACATGACTGTAAGTCGCTTTGGATAAAAGCTTCTGCTAAATGGCTTATTATTATTATTGTAATGACCCAGCTGGGTCATAAAGTAAAAGAGAGATGGGCACCAGGTGTACAGGCAGAACACAGGTTTATTCCTAAATGGGCTATTGTTCAGGCCACAACCCACGCCGCTAAACCTCGAACATACACAAATAGAACATGTCAAAATCAAGGGTCCCGAACCGAAGAGAAGAGATATGAGACCGTAACCCCTATTTAATCATTCCCAAAATCCCGCGGGATTACCCATCATACCCCCCAACCTTTCCATCTGTCCTGGCATATTTAACCCCTGCTAGTACCCATGAGAACGATAACACATCCATGAACACAGAACACAATACAGGGTCGTTACATAGCCCCCCTCCTTTCTAAACCCTAGCCCCTAGGGTTACAAAACAAAATCCTTAAAACGACCCGGAGGTCGATCAGTCTCTTGTGCCTCCCCTTGACTCCCACTGGTGGACCCCCAGAACACTCATCTGCCCCAATGTCATTTCCAGCACCCCCGAAGAGGCAGCCCCCGTCCCAGGCTCAGCTTGCATTAGAGTCTCCTCGCTAGACTGTCCCCGTGTGCTCACATCAGAGTCCTCACTTCCATTCCCTACCGTTTTCCTCCCTCTGTAGGGCGCCAATCGGTCCCGGTGGACCACCACCTTCCTGCCCCGTGGGGGAACCTCCACCCGGTACGTCACCTCCCCCACTCTCTCTATCACCAGGCACGGCCCCACCCAGGCACTGTCCAACTTTGGGCACCGCCCCTTCTTGCGCGTGGGGTTGTGAAGCCACACTCGTTCTCCCGCTCCAAAGTGCCTCCCCCCTAGCGCGTGAGTCATAGTGGCGCTTTTGGCGCATTCCTGCGTTCTCGAGGTTGCTCTCTTGCGAAGGTGTGAGCCGCTTCTAACCGGTTCTGCAGTCGACGAACATAGTTCGGGCCAGGCAAAACCCCGTCGTCGTTATCAGGAGGGTGGCCAAACGTCAGTTCGGCTGGGGTGCGCAACTCACGACCTAACATTAGTAGCGCTGGGGGAGCACGCAGTCGATTCCTGAACAGCCGACCTACATGCCATGAGAATAAACGGTAAGTGGGTGTCCCAATCTCTCTGGTGTTTTGAGGTAACGATAGCCAGCTGTTGTGCTAATGTTCTGTTAAATCTTTCCACCAGCCCATCACTCTGGGGATGAAGCGGAGTAGTGCGCGTCTTCTCCGCGCCTAACCGTCTACACAACTCTGAGAACACCCGTGACTCAAAGTTTCTCCCCTGGTCGCTGTGTATAGACTGTGGCACCCCGAACCGACTGATTATTCCCCCTACCAATGCATCAGCTACTGTTTCTGCCTCCTGGTCTGGGAGAGCGTAAGCCTCTGGCCACTTGGTGAAGTAGTCCTAGCAGTTAGAATCCACCTGTTACCGCTGTCTGTGATTGGAAACGGTCCAACTATGTCTACCCCCAGTCTCTCCATGGGCTCCCCTACTGGGAATTGTTGTAGGAGGGCGTGTGACTGACCTGGAGGTCCTTTCTTAGCAGCACACTCATCGCACTGCCTGCAAAAGTCCTCCACATCCCTCCTGTGCCTGGCCCAATAGAAGCCTTTACGTACGCGCTTTAACGTTTTGGAGACCCCAAAATGCCCTGCGCCTACTCCCCCGTGAAGCTGCTGTAACACGCTCCCTTGCAGCCTTTTTGGGAACCACTACCTGCCACGTCATTTCTCCAGTAGCTGGCTTTTTCCACCCCCTCTGGAGCACTCCCTCAGCCACTCTAAGGACTGAGAATTTAGCCCAGAGGCCTTTGGTGACTGGTGATAGAGGGGCTACTTCCCCCCATGGCGGTCGTCTTCTCTCTTCCACCCACCCCAGCACAGGACGCAGCTCTGCGTCCTCCTCCTGGCGACGCCTCCACTCCCCGACGTCCACAGCCTCAAGCTCCCGGCACTCTGTCACCCTCAGCTGACTCACCGTGGCGGTGACTCCCTCCTCCATGCACAGTTCCCTCTCTCGCTCCACCCGTTTGGCGCAGTACCCACAGCCGTCCTCAGCACACGGGCGGCGGGACAAGGCGTCTGCATTGCTGTGGCGAAGGCCGGCCCTGTGCTCCACCTGGAAGTCGTAGGGTTGCAGCTCCTCCAACCAGCGGGCGATCTGACCCTCTGGCTCCTTGAAGGAGAGAAGCCACTGCAGGGCGGAGTGATCCGTCCGCACCACAAACGGCAGGCCCCCCAGGTAGTACTTGAAATGGCGTACTGCTGCCACGACAGCCAAAAGCTCCCTCCTTGTCACGCAGTAGCGTTTTTCAGCCTTATCAAAAGTTCTGCTGTAATAAGCTACTACGTGCTCCCCGTCAGAACCACGCTGAGCCAGCACGGCCCCCAAGCCCTCATTGCTTGCATCGGTGTCCAGAATAAACGGACGGTTTGGGTCTGGTGAGGACAGGACAGGGGCCTCCACCAGGGCACGTTTGAGGGCCTCAAACGCCCGCTGGTGCTCTTCGGTCCACTGAAAGACAGTGTCCTTCTTGAGAAGGTGGTTCAAAGGAGCTGCTATCCCCGCAAACCCTTTCACAAACCTACGATAGTAGGATGCCAGACCCAGGAAGCTCTTAACCTCTTTTTTTTCCTTTGGAATTGGCCACCCCCTCACAGCCTCCACTTTGTCTGGCAACGTGCTGATACCCTCACCACCCAGCTGATGACCCAGGAACGCCAACTCCCTTTGCATGAAATGGCACTTTTCCGGGTGTAATTTTAGCCCCGCCCCCGAGATCCTCTCCAGCACTCGCCTAAGTGCCCCCAGTGCCCCCTCAAACGACGTGCCGTGTACCAATATGTCGTCTATTGAACTTTGGAAGTTTAGCCGCTACCGTGGCTAATGGCAATAGGGGCGCTGCCATCTCTGTTTACATAAGGAGGTCCAGCCATTTCCGCAGCGCGGTGACGTCGATATCTCCGTCGCCGTGACGTCTGTTCTGGTCGAGCGGTTTGAAGGAAAACCCGCCCGTTCTGCCATCTTGCTGACTGACAATTTAACTCCCGCCATGTGGCTCTCCAGCTCCTCTACAGCCGTCCTCGCCTGACCCTCCCGACCGGGTACACCCGAGCCCCCAACGGCCACTTTGTCCGACTCTTCCTTAACTTTCCGCCTCGCCCCGATCATCCTGACCGTAGATGCGAGTCACGCTAACGCTAACCACGGCCTATACTGAAACAGCTAACTCGCCTAATCTCGATCTATCCCGTCGTTCGAAAGCACTTCTGACACCAATGTAATGACCCAGCTGGGTCATAAAGTAAAAGAGAGACGGGCACCAGGTGTACAGGCAGAACACAGGTTTATTCCTAAATGGGCTATTGTTCAGGCCACAACCCACGCCGCTAAACCTCGAACATACACAAATAGAACATGTCAAAATCAAGGGTCCCGAACCGAAGAGAAGAGATATGAGACCGTAACCCCTATTTAATCATTCCCAAAATCCCGCGGGATTACCCATCATACCCCCAACCTTTCCATCTGTCCTGGCATATTTAACCCCTGCTAGTACCCATGAGAACGATAACACATCCATGAACACAGAACACAATACAGGGTCGTTACATTATTATTATTATTATTTTACCTCTCTTGTCCCCATTCGTTTAACGTCTGATCACTGTTTAAATAAACCTCCCATTAAAATTATAGACTGATCATTTCTTTGTCAGTGGGTAAATGTACAAAATCAGCAGGGGATCAAATACTTTTTTCCCCTCACTGTAGGTGAACTCATGGAAAACAGAAAGGAAAACACAGCACACTGCTGCTCATGCTCCCAGGTGATATTTATTTACAGTGGGGAAAAAAAGTATTTAGTCAGCCACCAATTGTGCAAGTTCTCCCACTTAAAAAGATGAGAGAGGCCTGTAATTTTCATAAATTTCGTCAACTATGACAGACAAATTGAGGAAAAAAAATCCAGAAAATCACATTGTAGGATTTTTTATGAATTTATTTGCAAATTATGGTGGAAAATAAGTATTTGGTCACCTACAAACAAGCAAGATTTCTGGCTCTCACAGACCTGTAACTTCTTCTTTAAGAGGCTCCTCTGTCCTCCACTCGTTACCTGTATTAATGGCACCTGTTTGAACTTGTTATCAGTATAAAAGACACCTGTCCACAACCTCAAACAGTCACACTCCAAACTCCACATTGGCCAAGACCAAAGAGCTGTCAAAGGACACCAGAAACAAAATTGTAGACCTGCACCAGGCTGGGAAGACTGAATCTGCAATAGGTAAGCAGCTTGGTTTGAAGAAATCAACTGTGGGAGCAATTATTAGAAAAAGGAAGACATACAAGACCACTGATAATATCCCTCGATCTGGGGCTCCACGCAAGATCTCACCCCGTGGGGTCAAAATGATCACAAGAACGGTGAGCAAAAATCCCAGAACCACACGGGGGGACCTAGTGAATGACCTGCAGAGAGCTGGGACCAAAGTAACAAAGCCTACCATCAGTAACACACTACGCCGCCAGGGACTCAAATCCTGCAGTGCCAGACGTGTCCCCCTGCTTAAGCCAGTACATGTCCAGGCCCGTCTGAAGTTTGCTAGAGTGCATTTGGATGATCGAGAAGAGGATTGGGAGAATGTCATATGGTCAGATGAAACCAAAATATAACTTTTTGGTAAAAACTCAACTCGTCGTGTTTGGAGGACAAAGAATGCTAAGTTGCATCCAAAGAACACCATACCTACTGTGAAGCATGGGGGTGGAAACATCATGCTTTGGGGCTGTTTTTCTGCAAAGGGACCAGGACGACTGATCCGTGTAAAGGAAAGAATGAATGGGGCCATGTATCGTGAGATTTTGAGTGAAAACCTCCTTCCATCAGCAAGGGCATTGAAGATGAAACGTGGCTGGGTCTTTCAGCATGACAATGATCCCAAACACACCGCCCGGGCAACAAAGGAGTGGCTTCGTAAGAAGCATTTCAAGGTCCTGGAGTGGCCTAGCCAGTCTCCAGATCTCAACCTCATAGAAAATCTTTGGAGGGAGTTGAAAGTCTGTGTTGCCCAGCGACAGCCCCAAAACATCACTGCTCTAGAGGAGATCTGCATGGAGGAATGGGCCAAAATACCAGCAACAGTGTGTGAAAACCTTGTGAAGACTTACAGAAAACGTTTGACCTGTGTCATTGCCAACAAAGGGTATATAACAAAGTATTGAGAAACTTTTGTTATTGACCAAATACTTATTTTCCACCATAATTTGCAAATAAATTCATTAAAAAATCCTACAATGTGATTTTCTGGATTTTTTTCTCATTTTGTCTGTCATAGTTGACGTGTACCTATGATGAAAATTACAGGCCTCTCTCATCTTTTTAAGTGGGAGAACTTGCACAATTGGTGGCTGACTAAATACTTTTTCCCCCCCCACTGTATCTAATAGAACTCAAACGGTTTTCTTTAATGGAAGCTTCTCTAATGTCAAACATGTAAAGTGTGGTGTACCACAGGGCAGCTCTCTAGGCCCTCTACTCTTTTCTATTTTTACCAATAACCTGCCACTGGCATTAAACAAAGCATGTGTGTCCATGTATGCTGATGATTCAACCATATACGCATCAGCAACCACAGCTAACGAAGTCACTGAAACCCTTAACAAAGAGTTGCAGTCTGTTTTGGAATGGGTGGCCACTAATAAACTGGTCCTGAACATCTCTAAAACTAAGAGCATTGTATTTGGTACAAATGATTCCCTAAGTTCTAGACCTCGGCTGAATCTGGTAATGAATGGTGTGGCTGTTGAACAAGTTGAGGAGACTAAATTACTTGCCGTTACCTTAGTTTACAATCGATCATGGTCAAAACATATAGATTCAATGGTTGTAAAGATGGGGGAGAGGTCTGTCCGTAATAAAGAGATGCTCTGCTTTTTTGACACCACACTCCAAAAAGCAAGTTCTGCAGGCTCTAGTTTAGTCTAATCTTGATTATTGTCCAGTCGTGTGGTCCAGTGCTGCAAGGAAAGACCTAGTTAAGCTGCAGCTGGCCCAAAACAGAGCGTCACGTCTTGCTCTTCATTGTAATCAGAGGGCTGATATAAATATTATGCATGCCAGACTCTCTTGGCTAAGAGTTGAGGGAGAGACTGACTGCGTCACTTCTTCTTTTTATAAGAAACATTAATGTGTTGAAAATCCCAAATTGTTTGCATAGTCAATTTACACACAGCTCTGACACACACACTTACCCCACCTCAGGCTCAGCTTGCATTAGAGTCTCCTCGCTAGACTGTCCCCGTGTGCTCACATCAGAGTCCTCACTTCCATTCCCTACCGTTTTCCTCCCTCTGTAGGGCGCCAATCGGTCCCGGTGGACCACCACCTTCCTGCCCCGTGGGGGAACCTCCACCCGGTACGTCACCTCCCCACTCTCTCTATCACCAGGCACGGCCCCACCCAGGCACTGTCCAACTTTGGGCACCGCCCCTTCTTGCGCGTGGGGTTGTGAAGCCACACTCGTTCTCCCGCTCCAAAGTGCCTCCCCCTAGCGCGTGAGTCATAGTGGCGCTTTTGGCGCATTCCTGCGTTCTCGAGTTGCTCTCTTGCGAAGGTGTGAGCCGCTTCTAACCGGTTCTGCAGTCGGCGAACATAGTTCGGGCCAGGCAAAAACCCCGTCGTCGTTATCAGGAGGGTGGCCAAACGTCAGTTCGGCTGGGGTGCGCAACTCACGACCTAACATTAGTAGCGCTGGGGAGCACGCAGTCGATTCCTGAACAGCCGACCTACATGCCATGAGAATAAACGGTAAGTGGGTGTCCCAATCTCTCTGGTGTTTTGAGGTAACGATAGCCAGCTGTTGTGCTAATGTTCTGTTAAATCTTTCCACCAGCCCATCACTCTGGGGATGAAGCGGAGTAGTGCGCGTCTTCTCCGCGCCTAACCGTCTACACAACTCTGAGAACACCCGTGACTCAAAGTTTCTCCCCTGGTCGCTGTGTATAGACTGTGGCACCCCGAACCGACTGATTATTCCCCCTACCAATGCATCAGCTACTGTTTCTGCCTCCTGGTCTGGGAGAGCGTAAGCCTCTGGCCACTTGGTGAAGTAGTCCATAGCAGTTAGAATCCACCTGTTACCGCTGTCTGTGATTGGAAACGGTCCAACTATGTCTACCCCCAGTCTCTCCATGGGCTCCCCTACTGGGAATTGTTGTAGGAGGGCGTGTGACTGACCTGGAGGTCCTTTCTTAGCAGCACACTCATCGCACTGCCTGCAAAAGTCCTCCACATCCCTCCTGTGCCTGGCCCAATAGAAGCCTTTACGTACGCGCTTTAACGCTTTTGGAGACCCCAAAATGCCCTGCGCCTACTCCCCCGTGAAGCTGCTGTAACACGCTCCCTTGCAGCCTTTGGGAACCACTACCTGCCACGTCATTTCTCCAGTAGCTGGCTTTTTCCACCCCCTCTGGAGCACTCCCTCAGCCACTCTAAGGACTGAGAATTTAGCCCAGAGGCCTTTGGTGACTGGTGATAGAGGGGCTACTTCCCCCCCATGGCGAGTCGTCTTCTCTCTTCCACCCACCCCAGCACAGGACGCAGCTCTGCGTCCTCCTCCTGGCGACGCCTCCACTCCCCCGACGTCCACAGCCTCAAGCTCCCGGCACTCTGTCACCCTCAGCTGACTCACCGTGGCGGTGACTCCCTCCTCCATGCACAGTTCCCTCTCTCGCTCCACCCGTTTGGCGCAGTACCCACAGCCGTCCTCAGCACACGGGCGGCGGGACAAGGCGTCTGCATTGCTGTGGCGAAGGCCGGCCCTGTGCTCCACCTGGAAGTCGTAGGGTTGCAGCTCCTCCAACCAGCGGGCGATCTGACCCTCTGGCTCCTTGAAGGAGAGAAGCCACTGCAGGGCGGAGTGATCCGTCCGCACCACAAACGGCAGGCCCCCAGGTAGTACTTGAAATGGCGTACTGCTGCCACGACAGCCAAAAGCTCCCTCCTTGTCACGCAGTAGCGTTTTCAGCCTTATCAAAAGTTCTGCTGTAATAAGCTACTACGTGCTCCCCGGTCAGAACCACGCTGAGCCAGCACGGCCCCCAAGCCCTCATTGCTTGCATCGGTGTCCAGAATAAACGGACGGTTTGGGTCTGGTGAGGACAGGACAGGGGCCTCCACCAGGGCACGTTTGAGGGCCTCAAACGCCCGCTGGTGCTCTTCGGTCCACTGAAAGACAGTGTCCTTCTTGAGAAGGTGGTTCAAAGGAGCTGCTATCCCCGCAAACCCTTTCACAAACCTACGATAGTAGGATGCCAGACCCAGGAAGCTCTTAACCTCTTTTTTTTCCTTTGGAATTGGCCACCCCCCTCACAGCCTCCACTTTGTCTGGCAACGTGCTGATACCCTCACCACCCAGCTGATGACCCAGGAACGCCAACTCCCTTTGCATGAAATGGCACTTTTCCGGGTGTAATTTTAGCCCCGCCCCCGAGATCCTCTCCAGCACTCGCCTAAGTGCCCCCAGTGCCCCCTCAAACGACGTGCCGTGTACCAATATGTCGTCTATTGAACTTTGGAAGTTTAGCCGCTACCGTGGCTAATGGCAATAGGGCGCTGCCATCTCTGTTTACATAAGGAGGTCCAGCCATTTCCGCACGCGGTGACGTCGATATCTCCGTCGCCGTGACGTCTGTTCTGGTCGAGCGGTTTGAAGGAAAACCCGCCCGTTCTGCCATCTTGCTGACTGACAATTTAACTCCCGCCATGTGGCTCTCAGCTCCTCTACAGCCGTCCTCGCCTGACCCTCCCGACCGGGTACACCCGAGCCCCCAACGGCCACTTTGTCCGACTCTTCCTTAACTTTCCGCCTCGCCCGATCATCCTGACCGTAGATGCGAGTCACGCTAACGCTAACCACGGCCTATACTGAAACAGCTAACTCGCCTAATCTCGATCTATCCCGTCGTTCGAAAGCACTTCTGACACCAATGTAATGACCCAGCTGGGTCATAAAGTAAAAGAGAGACGGGCACCAGGTGTACAGGCAGAACACAGGTTTATTCCTAAATGGGCTATTGTTCAGGCCACAACCCACGCCGCTAAACCTCGAACATACACAAATAGAACATGTCAAAATCAAGGGTCCCGAACCGAAGAGAAGAGATATGAGACCGTAACCCCTATTTAATCATTCCCAAAATCCCGCGGGATTACCCATCATACCCCCCAACCTTTCCATCTGTCCTGGCATATTTAACCCCTGCTAGTACCCATGAGAACGATAACACATCCATGAACACAGAACACAATACAGGGTCGTTACATTATTATTATTATTATTTTACCTCTCTTGTCCCCATTCGTTTAACGTCTGATCACTGTTTAAATAAACCTCCCATTAAAATTATAGACTGATCATTTCTTTGTCAGTGGGTAAATGTACAAAATCAGCAGGGGATCAAATACTTTTTTCCCCTCACTGTAGGTGAACTCATGGAAAACAGAAAGGAAAACACAGCACACTGCTGCTCATGCTCCCAGGTGATATTTATTTACAGTGGGGAAAAAAAGTATTTAGTCAGCCACCAATTGTGCAAGTTCTCCCACTTAAAAAGATGAGAGAGGCCTGTAATTTTCATAAATTTCGTCAACTATGACAGACAAATTGAGGAAAAAAAATCCAGAAAATCACATTGTAGGATTTTTTATGAATTTATTTGCAAATTATGGTGGAAAATAAGTATTTGGTCACCTACAAACAAGCAAGATTTCTGGCTCTCACAGACCTGTAACTTCTTCTTTTAAGAGGCTCCTCTGTCCTCCACTCGTTACCTGTATTAATGGCACCTGTTTGAACTTGTTATCAGTATAAAAGACACCTGTCCACAACCTCAAACAGTCACACTCCAAACTCCACATTGGCCAAGACCAAAGAGCTGTCAAAGGACACCAGAAACAAAATTGTAGACCTGCACCAGGCTGGGAAGACTGAATCTGCAATAGGTAAGCAGCTTGGTTTGAAGAAATCAACTGTGGGAGCAATTATTAGAAAAAGGAAGACATACAAGACCACTGATAATATCCCTCGATCTGGGGCTCCACGCAAGATCTCACCCCGTGGGGTCAAAATGATCACAAGAACGGTGAGCAAAAATCCCAGAACCACACGGGGGGGACCTAGTGAATGACCTGCAGAGAGCTGGGACCAAAGTAACAAAGCCTACCATCAGTAACACACTACGCCGCCAGGGACTCAAATCCTGCAGTGCCAGACGTGTCCCCCTGCTTAAGCCAGTACATGTCCAGGCCCGTCTGAAGTTTGCTAGAGTGCATTTGGATGATCGAGAAGAGGATTGGGAGAATGTCATATGGTCAGATGAAACCAAAATATAACTTTTTGGTAAAAACTCAACTCAGTCGTGTTTGGAGGACAAAGAATGCTAAGTTGCATCCAAAGAACACCATACCTACTGTGAAGCATGGGGGTGGAAACATCATGCTTTGGGGCTGTTTTTCTGCAAAGGGACCAGGACGACTGATCCGTGTAAAGGAAAGAATGAATGGGGCCATGTATCGTGAGATTTTGAGTGAAAACCTCCTTCCATCAGCAAGGGCATTGAAGATGAAACGTGGCTGGGTCTTTCAGCATGACAATGATCCCAAACACACCGCCCGGGCAACAAAGGAGTGGCTTCGTAAGAAGCATTTCAAGGTCCTGGAGTGGCCTAGCCAGTCTCCAGATCTCAACCTCATAGAAAATCTTTGGAGGGAGTTGAAAGTCTGTGTTGCCCAGCGACAGCCCCAAAACATCACTGCTCTAGAGGAGATCTGCATGGAGGAATGGGCCAAAATACCAGCAACAGTGTGTGAAAACCTTGTGAAGACTTACAGAAAACGTTTGACCTGTGTCATTGCCAACAAAGGGTATATAACAAAGTATTGAGAAACTTTTGTTATTGACCAAATACTTATTTTCCACCATAATTTGCAAATAAATTCATTAAAAATCCTACAATGTGATTTTCTGGATTTTTTTTCTCATTTTGTCTGTCATAGTTGACTTGTACCTATGATGAAAATTACAGGCCTCTCTCATCTTTTTAAGTGGGAGAACTTGCACAATTGGTGGCTGACTAAATACTTTTCCCCCCCACTGTATCTAATAGAACTCAAACGGTTTTCTTTAATGGAAGCTTCTCTAATGTCAAACATGTAAAGTGTGGTGTACCACAGGGCAGCTCTCTAGGCCCTCTACTCTTTTCTATTTTTACCAATAACCTGCCACTGGCATTAAACAAAGCATGTGTGTCCATGTATGCTGATGATTCAACCATATACGCATCAGCAACCACAGCTAACGAAGTCACTGAAACCCTTAACAAAGAGTTGCAGTCTGTTTTGGAATGGGTGGCCACTAATAAACTGGTCCTGAACATCTCTAAAACTAAGAGCATTGTATTTGGTACAAATGATTCCCTAAGTTCTAGACCTCGGCTGAATCTGGTAATGAATGGTGTGGCTGTTGAACAAGTTGAGGAGACTAAATTACTTGCCGTTACCTTAGTTTACAATCGATCATGGTCAAAACATATAGATTCAATGGTTGTAAAGATGGGGAGAGGTCTGTCCGTAATAAAGAGATGCTCTGCTTTTTTGACACCACACTCCAAAAAGCAAGTTCTGCAGGCTCTAGTTTAGTCTAATCTTGATTATTGTCCAGTCGTGTGGTCCAGTGCTGCAAGGAAAGACCTAGTTAAGCTGCAGCTGGCCCAAAACAGAGCGTCACGTCTTGCTCTTCATTGTAATCAGAGGGCTGATATAAATATTATGCATGCCAGACTCTCTTGGCTAAGAGTTGAGGAGAGACTGACTGCGTCACTTCTTCTTTTTATAAGAAACATTAATGTGTTGAAAATCCCAAATTGTTTGCATAGTCAATTTACACACAGCTCTGACACACACACTTACCCCACCAGACATGCTTATTTTCCACCATAATTTGCAAATAAATTCATTAAAAATCCTACAATGTGATTTTCTGGATTTCTTTTTCTCAATTTGTCTGTCATAGTTGACGTGTACCTATGATGAAAATTACAGGCCTCTCTCATCTTTTTAAGTGGGAGAACTTGCACAATTGGTGGCTGACTAAATACTTTTTTCCCCACTGTATACACTGCTCAAAAAAATAAAGGGAACACTTAAACAACACAATGTAACTCCAAGTCAATCACACTTCTGTGAAATCAAACTGTCCACTTAGGAAGCAACACTGATTGACAATAAATGTCACATGCTGTTGTGCAAATGGAATAGACAACAGGTGGAAATTATAGGCAATTAGCAAGACACCCCCAATAAAGGAGTGGTTCTGCAGGTGGTGACCACAGACCACTTCTCAGTTCCTATGCTTCCTGGCTGATGTTTTGGTCACTTTTGAATGCTGGCGGTGCTTTCACTTTAGTGGTAGCATGAGACGGAGTCTACAACCCACACAAGTGGCTCAGGTAGTGCAGCTCATTCAGGATGGCACATCAATGCGAGCTGTGGCAAGAAGGTTTGCTGTGTCTGTCAGCGTAGTGTCCAGAGCATGGAGGCGCTACCAGGAGACAGGCCAGTACATCAGGAGACGTGGAGGAGGCCGTAGGAGGGCAACAACCCAGCAGCAGGACCGCTACCTCTGCCTTTGTGCAAGGAGGAGCAGGAGGAGCACTGCCAGAGGCCTGCAAAATGACCTCCAGCAGGCCACAAATGTGCATGTGTCTGCTCAAACGGTCAGAAACAGACTCCATGAGGTTGGTATGAGGGCCCGACGTCCACAGGTGGGGGTTGTGCTTACAGCCCAACACTGTGCAGGACGTTTGGCATTTGCCAGAGAACACCAAGATTGGCAAATTCGCCACTGGCGCCCTGTGCTCTTCACAGATGAAAGCAGGTTCAAACTGAGCACATGTGACAGACGTGACAGAGTCTGGAGACGCTGTGGAGAACGTTCTGCTGCCTGCAACATCCTCCAGCATGACCGGTTTGGCGGTGGGTCAGTCATGGTGTGGGGTGGCATTTCTTTGGGGGGCCGCACAGCCCTCCATGTGCTCGCCAGAGGTAGCCTGACTGCCATTAGGTACTGAGATGAGATCCTCAGACCCCTTGTGAGATCATATGCTGGTGCGGTTGGCCCTGGGTTCCTCCTAATGCAAGACAATGCTAGACCTCATGTGGCTGGAGTGTGTCAGCTGTTCCTGCAAGAGGAAGGCATTGATGCTATGGACTGGCCCGTCCGTTCCCCAGACCTGAATCCAATTGAGCACATCTGGGACATCATGTCTCGCTCCATCCACCAACGCCACGTTGCACCACAGACTGTCCAGGAGTTGGCGGATGCTTTAGTCCAGGTCTGGGAGGAGAACCCTCAGGAGACCATCCGCCACCTCATCAGAAGCATGCCCAGGCGTTGTAGGGAGGTCATACAGGCACGTGGAGGCCACACACACTACTGAGGCTAATTTTGACTTGTTTTAAGGACATTACATCAAAGTTGGATCAGCCTGTAGTGTGGTTTTCCACTTTAATTTTGAGGGTGACTCCAAATCCAGACCTCCATGGGTTGATACATTTGATTTCCATTGATAATTTTTGTGTGATTTTGTTGTCAGCACATTCAACTATGTAAAGAAAAAAGTATTTAATAAGATTATTTCATTCATTCAGATCTAGGATGTGTTATTTTAGTGTTCCCTTTATTTTTTTGAGCAGTGTGTATATGTATGTATGTATGTATATGTATATATATATATATATTTTGAATACCCTCAAACACTAAATTAGGCATAGGCTACCTAACTTAAAAATAGGCCATAATCACAATAATAATATAATAATAATAATAATAATAACATAATTCAGTTTTGAATGATAATTCTTCACGTTTTACCGGTGAAACGTCCAAACGATATCTCCATGCCAATCATTTGATTTGAACTCAATCAGTTTCGTGACCGAATTAAAGCAGATGGTGTTAAACTGTTAGCCTTTTCTTGTATTTTGTTTAAATGAAAAGCATATATCCTGCCTGGTGGCGCACGCTGTTGGGTTTTGGCACATTATAATATTTGTTTTACTATTCAGCTTCAGCTAACCATCCTAAAACCTCATTAGAAAGTAGGAGTTATTTCTGGTGTCGCAGTGACGTTATAGGCCTGCTATGTTATGGTATTATATTCGGTTCTGTTATTGTAAAATACCAATTAATAATGATGTGATCGTTGATTCAGCTTTGATCTAACTTTACTAAACGATCCCCCATTGTGAGAAGTGATAATCTTCCATTTGTAATAATAATAATAAGTGATGAGTATGACTATTGGGCAACAACATCTTGATGAGATGAAGGACTATTAGAGGTAGACGACATGTTTTGATGAGATGAAGGACTATTAGAGGTAGACGACAGGTCTTGATGAGATGAAGGACTATTAGAGGTAGACGACAGGTCTTGATGAGATGAAGGACTATTAGAGGTAGATGACAGGTCTTGATGAGATGAAGGACTATTAGAGGTAGACGACAGGTCTTGATGAGATGAAGGACTATTAGAGGTAGACGACAGGTCTTGATGAGATGAAGGACTATTAGAGGTAGACGACAGGTCTTGGTGAGATGAAGGACTATTAGAGGTAGACGACAGGTCTTGGTGAGATGAAGGACTATTAGAGGTAGACGACAGGTCTTGGTGAGATGAAGGACTATTAGAGGTAGACGACAGGTCTTGATGAGATGAAGGACTATTAGAGGTAGACGACAGGTCTTGGTGAGATGAAGGACTATTAGAGGTAGACGACAGGTCTTGATGAGATGAAGGACTATTAGAGGTAGACGACAGGTCTTGATGAGATGAAGGACTATTAGAGGTAGACGACAGGTCTTGATGAGATGAAGGACTATTAGAGGTAGACGACAGGTCTTGATGAGATGAAGGACTATTAGAGGTAGACGACATATCTTGATGAGATGAAGGACTATTAGAGGTAGACGACAGGTCTTGATGAGATGAAGGACTATTAGAGGTAGACGACATGTCTTGATGAGATGAAGGACTATTAGAGGTAGACGACAGGTCTTGATGAGATGAAGGACTATTAGAGGTAGACGACAGGTCTTGATGAGATGTAGGACTATTAGAGGTAGACGACAGGTCTTGATGAGATGTAATTTTAAGCAATTGGAGCGCCCTTCGTGGTGCTGAAAGGACCGCGCCAGGATCACGCTATAATAATAATATGCCATTTAGCAGACGCTTTTATCCAAAAGCGACTTACAGTCATGTGTGCATACATTTCTACGTATGGGTGGTCCCGGGGATCGAACCCACTACCCTGGCGTTACAAGCGCCATGCTCTACCAATTGAGCTACAGAGGACCATGATGTTAAAGAAGTTGAACCAACTTGTGGTGCTGAACGATAGCTGCACATTCGGACAGTTCAGGAACAAACAACAATAATAAGCAGTAGGCTATAGCCTAATTGGCCTACGACTACGTGGTATAGATATTTGTAGGCTATAGACTAATGTAAATGCAAATACATACAGTGCCTTCGGAACGTATTCAGACCCCTTGACTTTTTCCAAATTTTGTTACGTTACAGCCTTATTCTAAAATGGATTAAATAAAACAATTTCCTCAGCAATCTACACACAATAACCCATAATGACAAAGTGAAAACAGGTTTTTAGTCATTTTTGCAAATGTATTAAAACATTTAAACAGAAATACCTTATTTAGCATCACTACAGACCCTGGTTCGTTCCCAGGCTGTATCACAACCGGCTGTGATCGGGAGTCCCATAGGGCAGCGCACAATTGGCCCAGTGTCGTCCGGGTTAGGGGAGGGTTTGGCTGGGTGGGGGGGGCTTTACTTGACTCATCGCTCTCTAGCGACTCCTTGTGGCGGGCCGGCCGCCTGCAGGCTGACCTCGGTCGTCAGGTGAACGGTGTGTTTCCGCCGACACATTGGTACGGCTGGCTTCCGTGTTAAGCCGGCGGGTGTTAAGAAGCGCGGTATGGCGGGTCATGTTTCGGAGGACACATGACTCGACCTTCGGATGAGACAAGATCGAAATTGAGGAGAAAAAAGGGGGTAAAAAAATAATAATACAAATTGAGCTCAGGTGCATCCTGTTTCCATTGATAATCCTTGAGATTATTTGGAAAGGCACACACCTGTCTATATAAGGTCCCACAGTTGACAGTGCATGTCAGAGCAAAAACCAGGCCATGAGGTCGAAGGAACTGTCCGTAGAGCTCCGAGACAGGATTGTGTCGAGGCACAGATCTGGGGAAGGGTACCAAAAAATGTCTGCAGCATTGAAGGTCCCCAAGAACACAGTGGCCTCCATCATTCTTATTGGAAGAAGTTTGGAACCACCAAGACTCTTCCTAGAGCTGGCCGCCCGGCCAAACTAAGCAATCGGGGGAGAAGGGCCTTGGTCAGGGAGGTGTTCCTCTGTGGAGATGGGAGAACCTTCCAGAAGGACAACCGTCTCTGCAGCACTCCACCAATCAGGCCTTTATGGTAGAGTGGCCAGACGGAAGCCACTCCTCAGTAAAAGGCACATGACAGCCCGCTTGCAGTTTGCCAAAAGGCACCTAAAGGACTCTCAGACCATGAGAAACAAGATTCACTGGTCTGATGAAACCAAGATTGAACTCTTTGCCCTGAATGCCAAGCGTCACGTCTGGAGGAAACCTGGCACCATCCCTCCGGTGAAGCATGGTGGTGGTAGCATCATGCTGTGGGGATGTTTTTCAGTGGCAGGGACTGGGAGACTAGTCAGGATCGAGGGAAAGATGAACGGAGCAAAGTACCGAGAGATCCTTGATGAAAACCTGCTCAGGACCTCCGACTGGGGCAAAGGTTCACCTTCCAACAGGACAACAACCCTAAGCACACAGCCAAGACAACGCAGGAGTGGCTTCGGGACAAGTCTCTGAATGTCCTTGAGTGGCCCAGCCAGAGCCCGGACTTGAACCCGATCGAACATCTCTGGAGAGACCTGAAAATAGCTGTGCAGCAACGCTCTCCATCCAACCTGACAGAGCTTGAGATGATCTGCAGAGAAGAATGGGAGAAACTCCCCAAATACAGGTGTGCCAAGCTTGCAGCGTCATACCCAAGAAGTCTCGAGGCTGTAATCGCTGCCAAATGTGCTTCAACAAAGTACTGCGTAAAGGGTCTGAATACTTAAGTAAATGTGATATTTTTTCTATTTTTTTTTGCAATCATTTATAAAAACCTGTTTTTGCTTTGTCATTATGGGGTATTGTGTGTAGATTGATGAGGGGGGGGGGGTGGGATTTAATAAATTTTAGAATAAGGCTGTAACGTAACAAATATAGTTTTTCATCATTCTCGCCACCGCCAGAGAGAAGACAGGAAAGAAACCACCATTTACCGCTAGGCTGCTATACATATTTATTTGGTTTGTCATTCTATAGTTTTAATGGAATTTTAGTTGTAATTAAATATAATTTATTTAGAATTTATCAGAATACATTTTCCAGAAATAGTTTTACCAGCTCAAATTGAGAAAAAAAAGTGAGGGAGCGCAGCCCTACGCCCCTGGAAATGCTTAAGGCGTCAGCATGCTTCAGTTCGGCTGGTGCCTATCCTAACTCGGCTAGACGAACCCAACGAGTGCCCTTGCATACTCCCTTAAAAGACCTTCGGTTGAAAAACGAGAAAAAAGCGGCAATAGTACTGTTTGTCCATTTTGATAAGGCATAGCCAGTATAGACTTTCTCAAAATAGTCAGAATTAATCTAAGATAACTCAAGACATCGGTCATTAATTTAGACGTTTTTGCTGAAGAGATCTTAGTCGCGCAATTTTACATAACTAATGTGCATGAAAACTCATTGAATGACAACAGACTTTAATGAAGAATCCCTACTGTTGACCAATCGTGTTGACCAAACCTGTGGCGCAGTGCTTGAGGCGTCACTACAGACCCGTGTTCGATCCCAGGCTGTGTCACAGCTGGCCGTGACCGGGAGACCCATGAGGCGGTGCACAATTAGCCCAGCGTCGTCCGGGTTAGGGGAGGGTTTGGCCGGCCGGGATGTCCTTGTCCCATCGCGCTCTAGCGACTCCTCCTGGCGGGCCAGGCGCCTGCAAGCTGACTTCGGTTGCCAGTTGGAGGGTGTTTCATCCAACACATTGGTGCAGCTGGCTTCCTTGTTAAGCGAGCAGTGTGTCAAGAAGCAGTGCGGCTTGGCAGGGTCGTGTTTCAGAGGACGCATGGCTCTCAACCTTCGCCTCTCCCGAGTCCGTAGGGGAGTTGCAGCGATGGGACAAGACTGTAACTACCAATTGGATATCACGATATTGGGGAGAAAAAGGGTAAAAGTACAAAAAAATAATAATACTGTTGACCAATCACCGACGAAGGGGCGTAGACTTCGGCTCTGAACTTCGGCTTGCCTCCAGAAAAAAATGTCATAAAATATGCACAAACTCTACCGAACTGTTTCGGCTGGGAAGCATGCGGACGCCTTTACACCTATCCAATCCTCTCAGATCTACAGAAGTGCCTAGGGGCTGATTTGAGATTCAGGGTTAATATTTTTAGCCAAAACTAGGCCTCTTGTCTAACTGAAATTAAAAATGATTCTCTCTGTTTCTCACTCCATGGTTTTCTCAGGACTGCTGTTAATGTCTCTGGGAACCTTGTACTTAGTTAGCCTTTGCCTCCTTGTATGATAATATGTGTGTGGTATTTAATTTGGGCCTTTGTTTGTAAAATATTGATGAACCTAATAAAGAAAAAATATATATATTTCTTGAACGTGTCACAGGCTGCGTTTAGACAGGCAGCCCAATTCTGAGATATTTTTTCACTAATTGGTATTTTGACCAATCAGATCCGATGTGAAAAGATATGACGTGATTGGTCAAAAGACCAATTACTGGAAAAAAATATCAGTATTGGGCTGCCTGTCTAAACGCAGCCGTACGTGTTTCTGATACGATACAATAACTTAGTCCATTTTAAATGGAAATTAATTTTGTATGGTCAGACAGAAGATGAGGCGATACACCCCACTCGCTGTTTGTTTTTTATTTTCTGGTTCAATGAAAGTCAATGAACGAAGTATAATAATATAATATGACATTTAGCAGACGCTTTTATCCAAAGCGACTTACAGTCATGCGTGAATACATTTTTTTTTGTGTATGGGTGGTCCCGGGGATCGAACCCACTATCTTGTAGTTACAAGAGCCGTGCTCTACTAGCTGAGCTACAGAGGACCACCCATAAGTAGACCAGTACCCATAAGTAGACCAGTACCCAGCACTGGTTGTTGTGCATTTTTTGCCACCAGGGAGCAGAATAGAGTCATGAATTTGATAAGCGTTGTACAGATTTTTATATGCGCTCATTGCGCTGAAGCGCATTGATGGCCTCAATTATCATGGGGAGACTACATCAACATGGCCAAAGAAGATACTTACTTATGGATATGTAGGCTTATTCACAATTAATAAAAAGCGTTATTGCGTAAACATGGCATGTTTATGGTTGGAATGATGATATAAATGTGGAATACAAAGACATTTATAATCTTACGAAATACATTGATCACCGATGGATATGTATCAATGTTGTTGATGGTGTTGGTTAGTAGGCTATATGCTCTGCTATGAAAAACAGCTTCACATAGCAAGCTACAGTGACAATTGATTCTATAAACACTATTCATAGTGTATAGCAGGCTATTTCACCTTGCTGTCAGACGAGCACCGTGATAAGAATTAACCAACTCGAATGTTGCAAAAGCCTAATAAACGTTGGCTAATAAAAACGGTGAAAGAGGCACCACTTTTCAAGTAGGGCGGGCCTTGTAGCTATCAAGCCTAGGATGGTTTTCCCCATGCGCAGGCAGGGAGGTGAGGCCCCGTCATTTACCTATTACACTGGCCTCGCTGCTCTTCCAATCACAACATAGGCTACCACGTCTACAGGCATTATTTGCATTTCTACCGAAAGTTTATTATAGAAAACTAAATGGTCATGTAAACTGGATTGCGTTGGAGAGAAAACGAGTGGAAAAGCACGGACACATTGGAAAGGACTGGAGGATGGACAACTCGAAAGCGCAAATGGTGAGTTTTGATCGAGTCAGCTCGCGGCTGGCTGACTTTCATTTGGCACCGTGCCCCATGTTAGTTAGACACTGTAATAAAAAATTGGGCAACAACGGACGTGGAAGTGAAATGTTGTTGTTTTACACTTTTGAACTATATTTTATAAACTATGATGGGACAACATTGTGTAACTTAGTCGACGAATTGCTTACCTTATTCCTCGACGTATTTTAACATTGTTGAGGGACACTATGGAACATGTTAAACGACTGTTGTACACGTCATGCGTTTTGTTTTACCATCTGCCACCGGGCAGAAGAGACTACAATGTTTCACATTTAGAAATAGTTTTAGATGAATACATTGTAGTCGGTAGTATCTCGTAAAATAAACATTCGATTACAAGTTTCCTATTCACCTTTCAACAGTTAGTAAATCAATCATATGTATATACATCTGTTGGCATTGTTTTACTGTAATTTGACCACGCGTGAGAATTTTTTTTTTTTCTCAACAAAACATTTGAGCCACTTCAAGTGCCAGTATATCCCCCCAAAAAGAAAATAAGGACTACAAATGGTAATTTCGATAATGCCCTATTTTATGTAAAGAATTTGGTTTAATAAAGCATATTTAATCATATTTGCCCTAATACATAGTGCTAGGTAACGCCCCTGCTTTTCAAAGCAAAATGCAGCCCCTTGTACGCTTTTAAAAATAACTTAACATGCAGAAAAATAAAACAAAAGCCAATTATAGGAAGGTTGTTGACTCTTTCACTGCCGCCATTTTCTTTCAGGTTAACCTAATATGTTCACAGCTGAGCTAATATTGTGTAGGTTAAATTCGTCTAAGGGCTGTTCTTAGTCAAGACGCAACGCGTAGTGCCTGGATATAGCCCTTAGCCTTGGCCATATACCACAAACCCCCTAAGTGCCTTATTACTATTATAAACAGGTTACCAACGTAATTTAAATAAATGTTTTGTCATGCCAGTGGTATATGGTCAGATATACCACGGCTGTCAGCCAATCAGCATTCAGGGCTCAAACAACCCAGTTTATAAATATCATAGTGCCCTGTAACACCCATGCATTGACTACATACTGTACAAATCTACAAATAAGATATTCTATCTTTGGAAAAAATCTGAATGTATCTGTATTCATTGTTTTTTTTCTCTAAGCCAGGGGTATTCAACTCTTACGCTATGAGGTCCAGAGCCTGCTGGTTTTCTGTTCTACCTGATAATTAATTGCACCCACCTGGTTGTCCCAGGTCTAATTCAGTCCCTGATTAGAGGGGAACAATGAAAACATAGAGGAACTGGCTTCAAGGTCCAGAGTTGAGTTTCAAGGCTCTCTAGGTTATAAATTACTCAAAATAACAAAAAATAAAATCTCAGGAAAAAACATAATGTATATTTTTGTACAATATTTTAATTCTATACATTTCTCTGTGGTAAAAAAATAAGATTGTGTCCTTGTACAATGTATTTTTCTCTCTACGTTTCATTCCTCTCTTCCCTCTACAGCCCAAGCTATCCCAGGAGGCAGACGGTGGTCTGGTTCTGGGTAGCCCTGTTTGTGTCAGACTAGAAGCTGTGATGGAGCAGCTCCAGAGACAACAGGAGGCCAAGCTGGAGATGGACCGGCAGGAGAAACACCTCCGCCAGGCCCAGAAGATGTTCGCTAAACACGTAGCCGCGGCCCGGGTCACTGGAGCCCCCCTGGACTCTGCATTCCTGGCCAAACGGGTAGAAGGAACCGGGACAGGAAGGACTCCTCAGATGGGTCAGCAACAGACAGAGGCTGGTGGCCATAACAGCAACAGCAACACCAACACTCGGAGCTGTGTGGATAGGGGGAACGAGAACGGAGAAGAGGGACTGGGAGGTGACGGGTCGGAGGAGGATGATGAGGAGGAGGAGGAGGAAGAAGAAAGGATGGAGGGTGAAGAAGATGATGATAGAATGGAGCATGGCCACATGACGAAGATGTCTCCCCTCCAGCAGGAGCGGTCCTTGTCATCTTTTCCTCCGTATTCTACCTCCCCGTCAGCGGCTGCCAAACACAGAGCCGCTTCCCCTCCTATGAATCTAAAGCGAGGGTCTGGGGAGAAGGACCTGTCTACCGCAGAACAACGCTTCACATCACCCAATGGATTTGGAGATTGGAGCTTTGATGACGGACCATTTAAGCAAGTAAGTTGAATTTCACTGCTCAACCCCTACCCCTCTATAAGATGAAATTTGAAATGTTTTTTTATTTTTTATTGCAGAAAGCCTGGAGTATGTTCTTCTTTTCACTTTAAGGGAATTGGTTTCTTCAGGGAAGGGGAACCTTGAATGAGGAGACTTGTGGTGTTTTACTGAGAATGTGCTTTAGGTGTCCCATGTGCAGCAGACAGAATTGAATCCACACACTTTTTGACATTGCTCCAACAGTTATCATGGACTTTTTCCAATTGGTCTCGTGATTTCATTTAATTTGAACTATAATATCACAGCGGTTTCCTATGTTAGTGAAAAACACAGGCTATTGTCTACTGTTGGCCTGCTGCCAAATGCTATGTAGTCACTTTCGATTATTGGCTCCCTATGATTCCCTACTGTTTAATTGCATTGAATAATGCTTCACAGTGAGAGGAAGAAAAGCGGGGAACTTTTTCAGTTTTTCTTCCTTCCGTTGCATTGTGTTTCGTTTCATCCCTTTTTTTCCCTCACTGTTTACCTACTCATGCTGAAAGTTAAGGACCCGGACGCTGGCACACTGCCACCTCTTCTCCGGCAGCCCGTGGTTCGCTCCCGCTGCTAGAATAATATACATTAGAAACCGGGTGGTTTGAGCCCTGAATGCTGATTGGCTGACAGCCGTGGTATATCAGACCGTATACCACAGGTATGACAAAACATTTTTATTTTTACTGCTCTAATTACATTGGTAACCAGTTTATAATAGCATTAAGGCACCTCGGGGGTTTGTGATATATGGCCAATATACCACGGTGCGTTGCGTCGTGCCTAAGAACAGCCCTTAGCCGTGGTATATTGGCCATATACCACACCCCGTCGGGCATTATTGACTTACAGTAGACTAGAGTGCATAGAGACTCATATTTTTTTTTTTTATGTCTCTTGACAGACTGTTAACATAAATCGTATAGCTGCAGCACACGGTGGATTTGGTTCTGAGATTATTATTTTTTTAGTAGGGGTCCTTGTTCGACATGAACCCATGACTGTGGCGTTGCTTGTAGCATGTTCTTACCAAATGAACCACACCGACAGAACCGCACTGCCTCTGGCCCATCAGCCTCCTGCCTCCTTCACATGTGTCGTCCTGGCAGCTAGCCCACAGGAGGGGAGTTTATTCAGCCGGATGCTCCAGGGTTTTCCCCACTTTCTCCTTTCTCCCCGTGTGACTTCTTGGATGCGTCCCAAATGGCACCCTATTCGTTATAAAGTGCACTACTTTTGATGAGCCCTGGGGCCTCATTTATCGTGAATACATTTCTCAGAAAATTCTGGCATACGTGGTAAATTCTAGGATTTGTGTGCGCAACAAATGTATTGGGATTTATCAAACCGTCGCACGCAACATATTCACTTGTTTTCATTGATAAATCAGAGAAATATAATATGTGTGCGCCCGTGAACGAGCGTTACAACCCTGCCTGGAAAACGCCCTCCATTCACCTTTTACGGTAGCAAAAAAACGCCATCATTTGCTGTATGATTTGGAAATGTTGGAGCTGGGCCATGTCTGTTTCTAAACGAAAGTGGAATATCAAGTTTGATCCCATTTCTGTAGAGGTCTGGGCAGAATGTGTTAAGCTTTTGTAGTGACTTTCAAACTACACTGAACAAAAATATAAAACGCAACATGCAACAATTTCAAAGGTTTTACTGAGTTACAGTTCATATAAGGAAATCAGTCAATTTTAAATAAATTCATTAGGCCCTTATCTATGGATTTCACATGATTGGGAATACAGATATGCATCTGTTGGTCACAGATATCCCCTGCCAAAAAAAGTAGGGGCGTGGATCAGAAAACCAGTCAGTATCTGGTGTGACCACCATTTGCCTCATGCAGCGCGACACATCTCCTTCGCATAGAGTTGATTAGGCTGGTGATTGTGGCCTGTGGAATGTTGTCCCACTCCTCTTCAATGGCTGTGTGAAGTTGCTGGATATTGGCAGGAGCTGGAACACGCTGTCGTACACGTCGATCCAGAGCATCCCAAACATGCTCAATGGGTGACATGTCTGGTGAGTATGCAGGCCATGGAAGAACTGGGAGATTTTCAGCTTCCGGGAAATGTGTAGAGATTCTTGCGACGTGGGGCCGTCCATTATCATGCTGAAACATGAGGTGATGGTGGCGGATGAATGGCACGACAATGGGCCTCAGGATCTCGTCACGGTATCTCTGTGCATTCAAATTGCCATCGATAAAATGCTATTGTGTTCGTTGTCCGTAGCTTATGCCTGCCCATACCATAACCCCATCGCCACCATGGGGCACTCTGTTCACAATGTTGGCATCAGCAAACCACTTGCCCGGTACGGTTGAAACCGGGATTCATCCGTGAAGAGCACACTTCTCCAGCGTGCCAGTGGCCATTGAAGGTGAGCATTTGCCCACTGAAGTAGGTTACGACGCCTATCTGCAGTCAGGTCAAGACCCTGGTGAGGACAACGAGCACGCAGATGAGCTTCCCTGAGACGGTTTCTGACAGTTTGTGCAGAAATTGTTCGGTTGTGCAAACCCACAGTTTCATCCGCTGTCCGGGTGTCTGGTCTCAGACGATCCCACAGGTTAAGAAGACGGATGTGGAGGTCCTGGGCTGTCGTGGTTACACGTGGTCTGCGGTTGTGAGGCTGGTTGGACGTACTGCCAAATTCTCTAAAACGACATTAGAGGCGGCTTATGGTAGAGAAATTAACATTCAATTCTCTGGCAACAGCTCTGGTGGACATTCCTGCAGTCAGCATGCCAATTGCACGCTCCCTCAAAACCTTAGACATCTGTGGCATTGTGTTGTGTGACAAAACTGCACATTTTAGTGGCCTTTTATTGTCCCCAGCACAAGGTGCACCTGTGTAATGATCATGCTGTTTAATCAGCTTCTTGATATGCCACACCTGTCAGGTGGCTGGATCATCTTGACAAAAGACAAATGCTCACTAACAGGGATGAAAACAAATTTGTGCACAGAAACATTTAGAGAAATAAGCTTTTTGTGCGAATGGAACATTTCTGGTATCTTTTATTTGAGCTCATGAAACATGGGACTAACACTTTACATGTTGCGTTTAAAATTTTTGTTTAGTATAAAAAATGCATGCCCGCCTATAAGCGAGTGTCAAACACTGGCCGCGCATTCTACAAGATTGTCTATCCGAACAATTGAAATAAACGCTTCGGCCCTTAAGACGTATTGTTGTTCAATATTGTGTTCATCAGTACATTATGTTTATATTCTGTAGGGTCTATGATGTCATGCTCCTTCCGCACAGCGGAAACTGTAGCCTACCCATACTGTCATCATCAAAACACTAAGCCGATTTAACTTCTTTAGGAAAACAGCCCCTAATGTTGGAAACAAATCATTATGTTGTCATCCAGAGTCACATTTATTTTCTAAACTATAGCACACAGTATTTTACGTACAGGAGGTTTTTAAAGGACCAAAGAGTTTGGTCTGCTTTGTGTTTTTCATTTTTTTTGCCATGGAACAAATCGTCCCAGCCCTACTAAATAGGGAGCAGGGTGCCAACTGAGAGGCTGCCCTACACACAAGGGTTCTTGGCAGAGTCGAGTAGCCTTGGCCACTGTCCAAAACACGGTTGAATGAATGGGGAACTACTGGGGAGCAGCTGGTTCAGAACGAGATGTAATGGGCCATAAAGTGAGAGGATAGTATTTGTGAATGAATGACAATTCATGGCAATCCAGGTATTTCAGTAGCAAAGAACGAATTAAAGGTTGGACATGGACTGAGAAAAAACACTTTTATAAGAGTTTGACTTAGCTGGGTAGCAGTGGGACTTAGCTGGGTAGCAGTGGGACTTAGCTGGGTAGCAGTGGGACTTAGCTGGGTAGCAGTGGGACTTAGCTGGGTAGCAGTGGGACTTAGCTGGGTAGCAGTGGGACTTAGCTGGGTAGCAGTGGGACTTAGCTGGGTAGCAGGGGACTTAGCTGGGTAGCAGTGGGACTTAGCTGGGTAGCAGTGGGACTTAGCTGGGTAGCAGTGGGACTTAGCTGGGTAGCAGTGGGACTTAGCAGAGTGGGACTTAGCTGGGTAGCAGTGGGACTTAGCTGGGTAGCAGTGGGACTTAGCTGGGTAGCAGTGGGACTTAGCTGGGTAGCAGTGGGACTTAGCTGGGTAGCAGTGGGACTTAGCTGGGTAGCAGTGGGACTTAGCTGGGTAGCAGTGGGACTTAGCTGGGTAGCAGTGGGACTTAGCTGGGTAGCAGTGGGACTTAGCTGGGTAGCTAAGTAAATGAGAAAAAAAGTGGAAATAGTACGGTTTGTCCATCTTGTCAGAATTAATCTAACTGAATAAATATTTTTTTTGATCACAAAACCTTAAAGGAATATAACGAACTCTTTCATCCCCCTCCTAATTCAAAGCGGTCTCTCAACTAGATAAAAGGCTGTTGGAGTTAATGGGTGTATCAACAATAGGCTACCTGTTCATTCTTTTCATTCCTTTTCATCTTTACTGCACCCTATAGAATTGCATTCCTCTTTGTTCCAAGGGTCAGGTGTCATTTAAAGACGGGTGGAGAGCCCGACTGGTTTGACGGCACGGTCTGTGAAAAGCCCAGCCGATGACAAAAGTGATTTCCAAATGAGAGGGTGGAGGATGGGTTTTCATTTTATAGCTTTTTACTCAATTAGATGATTCAAACCCAGATAAGCTATACATGTACCCTATAGCTTTATAACCAGAGCCTTAACATGTATGTGTGGCTCAGGGTTTAAAATGTAAGGGCTGGTTTCCCAGACAGATTTTAGCCTAGTCCTGTTCTAAAAAACCTCTCTTAGTGGACATTCGCCGTGGAGCTTTTTAGACTTTAATCTGTGTCTTGGAAACGGGCGCTAGCATGTATTTTAACTATGTTCATATCTCATAAAGTAGGCTTGTTGTGCTTTTCCCACTTTAATGTTACACGCTCCTTTCTTTTAGATACTGTCTGCCTGTCCCCTGCTGGATCACACACACACACACACACACACACACACACACACACACACACACACACACACACACACACACACACCCGTCCCCCTAACCAGGACCCACCACCCCTCCACACGAATCCCAGTGTGATTTTTTAAAAATGTGGTTTAATCACAGACCCTGGACAGTAGTGGGCCCACTGCCCATGCTACTGGCTGACGTTTGCAACATGCTATATTTATGTGAGGTATTAATTAATTAATTAATTAATTAAACATTGCTATCTGTTGCGCCCATGCAGTTTTAATGATGAATGATGAGCTGAGGTGGTTAGCCTAATGGTGTTAATGGCCCTCCTGTAGCTCAGTTGGTAGAGCATGGCGCTTGCAACGCCAGGGTAGTGGGTTTGATTCCCGGGACCACCCGTACGTGAAATGTATGCTTGAATGATTTAAGTCACTTTGGATAAAAGCGTCTGCTAAGAGGGCATATATTAATATCTTCCACAATCGGCACGTTTACTTAGTTGTTTAACATGACTTTTAAAGGGGTCTTTCAACAATAACAATGACATGAGACCAAGAGGAGAACTTATTTTGTATTGCACTTCTGGCAAAAATAATAATACATTAATTAGTTTTTCGTCTTAACGAGGCTAGCCCGATTTTAAATAAATTAAAGCAATCGGCACTAGTCTAAATTAATTTTGACTCATTGACCACCCCTTGGTCTTTGCGTAATTCAGCTGTCGCTCGGCAACGCTTTGTGGCAGTGCTTGGCACAGCTGCACATGATCAACGGAGATTATGTAAGACAGACACACACGTCTCTGATTAGTTTCATTCTGGCATCATAAACCAAGCAAAGAAGGTTTAAGGTTCTGTCTTTTCATTAGTCCCGCCCCACCCTATGGGTTCTGTCTTTACATTAGTCCCGCCCCACCCTATGGGTTCTGTCTTTACACTAGTCCCGCCCCACCCTATGGGTTCTGTCTTTACATTAGTCCCTTCCCCACCCTATGGGACATGTCTTTACATTAGTCCCGCCCCACCCTATGGGTTCTGTCTTTACATTAGTCCCGCCCCCACCCTATGGGTTCTGTCTTTTACACTAGTCCCGCCCCACCCTATGGGTTCTGTCTTTACACTAGTCCCGCCCCACCCTATGGGTTCTGTCTTTACACTAGTCCCGCCCCACCCTATGGGTTCTGTCTTTACACTAGTCCCGCCCCACCCTATGGGATCTGTCTTTACACTAGTCCCGCCCCCACCCTATGGGTTCTGTCTTTACATTAGTCCCGCCCCCACCCTATGGGTTCTGTCTTTACACTAGTCCTGCCCCCACCCTATGGGATCTGTCTTTACACTAGTCCCGCCCCACCCTATGGGTTCGGTCTTTACACTAGTCCAACCCCACCCTATGGGTTCTGTCTTTACACTAGTCCCTTCCCACCCTATGGGTTCTGTCTTTACACTAGCCCCGCCCCCACCCTATGGGTTCTGTCTTTACATTAGTCCCGCCCCACCCTATGGGTTCTGTCTTTACACTAGTCCCGCCCCACCCTATGGGATCTGTCTTTACACTAGTCCAACCCCACCCTATGGGTTCTGTCTTTACACTAGTCCCGCCCCACCCTATGGGTTCTGTCTTTTACACTAGCCCCGCCCCCACCCTATGGGTTCTGTCTTTACACTAGTCCCGCCCCACCCTATGGGTTCTAATTTACACTAGTCCCGCCCCCACCCTATGGGTTCTGTCTTTACACTAGTCCCGCCCCACCCTATGGGTTCTGTCTTTACACTAGTCCCGCCCCACCCCTATGGGTTCTGTCTTTAGACTAGTCCCGCCCCCACCCTATGGGTTCTGTCTTTACACTAGTCCCGCCCCACCCTATGGGTTCTGTCTTTACACTAGTCCCGCCCCACCCTATGGGTTCTGTCTTTACACTAGTCCCGCCCCACCCTATGGGTTCTGGCTTTACACTAGTCCCGCCCCACCCTATGGGTTCTGTCTTTACACTAGCCCCGCCCCACCCTATGGGTTCGGTCTTTACACTAGCCCCGCCCCACCCTATGGGATCGGTCTTTACACTAGCCCCGCCCCACCCAATGGGTTCGGTCTTTACACTAGCCCCGCCCCACCCTATGGGTTCTGTCTTTACACTAGCCCCGCCCCCACCCTATGGGTTCTGTCTTTACACTAGCCCCGCCCCACCCTATGGGTTCTGTCTTTACACTAGCCCCGCCCCACCCTATGGGTTCTGTCTTTACACTAGCCCCGCCCCACCCTATGGGTTCTGTCTTTACACTAGCCCCGCCCCACCCTATGGGATCTGTCTTTACACTAGCCCCGCCCCCACCCTATGGGTTCTGTCTTTACACTAGCCCCGCCCCACCCTATGGGTTCTGTCTTTACACTAGTCCCGCCCCACCCTATGGGTTCTGTCTTTACACTAGCCCCGCCCCACCCTATGGGTTCTGTCTTTACATTAGTCCCGCCCCACCCTATGGGTTCGGTCTTTACACTAGCCCCGCCCCACCCTATGGGTTCTGTCTTTACACTAGCCCCGCCCCACCCTATGGGTTCGGTCTTTACACTAGTCCCGCCCCACCCTATGGGTTCTGTCTTTACACTAGTCCCGCCCCCACCCTATGGAAACAGTTCTCATTCATCAGCTAGTGGGAACTCCCAAGGGGGCGGGGCAAAGGGAAGAGGTGTGCTTAGACGTCTCAAGATTTACAACCTTTTAATAAATGTATCCGTGTCACATGCTAATGAAAGGGGTGGTGTCTAGCTGATGATTGGAGGATAGTGGTGGGATAGTAGTAGTGTTAGTGGTGTGAATGTATGGCTCTGGAGAGCGGTAGTAGTGTGTATGTATGGATCTTTTTTTGGATTTTTTTTGTCCATTTTTAAAATAACATCAAATTGATCAGAAATACAGTGTAGACATTGTTAATGTTGTAAATGGCTATTGTTGCTGGAAACGGCTAAAAAAAAAAAAAAAAAAAAGGAATATCTACATAGGCGTACAGAGGCCCATTATCAGCAACCATCAGTCCTGTGTTCCAATGCCACGTTGTGTTTGCTAATCCAAATGTATCATTTTAAAAGGCTAATTGATCATTAGAAAACCCTTTTGCAATTATGTTAGCACAGCTGAAAACTGTTGTGCTGATTTTAAAGAAGCAATAAAACTGGCCTTCTTGAGACTAGTTGAGTATCTGGAGCATCAGCAATTGTGGGTTCGATTACAGGCTCAAAATGGCCAGAAACAAATAACTTTCTTCTGAAACTCGTCAGTCTATTCTTGTTCAGAGAAATGAAGGCTATTCCATGCGAGAAATTGCCATGAAATTGAAGATCTCGTACAACGCTGTGTACTACTCCCTTCACAGAACAGCGCAAACTGGAGGAGTGGGAGGCCCCGTTGCACAACTGAGCAAGAGGACAAATACAGTAGTGTCTAGTTTGAGAAACAGACGCCTCACAGGTCCTCAACTGGCAGCTTCATTAAATAGTACCCGCAAAACACCAGTCTCAACATCAACAGTGAAGAGGCGATTCCGGGATGCTGACCTTCTAGGCAGAGTTGCAAAGAAAAAGTCCAGTGTCTGTGTTCTTTTGCCCAACTTAACCTTTTATTTTTATTGGCCAGTCTGAGAAAGCTTTTTCTTTGCAACTCTGCCTAGAAGCGGCACCATGAAGACCAAGGAGCTCTCCAAACAGGTCAGGGACAAAGTTTTGGAGAAGTACAGATCAGGGTTGGGTTATAAAAAAATATCAGAAACTTTGAACATCCCACGGAGCACCATTTTTAAAAATCCATTATTAAAAAATTGAAAGATTATGGCACCACAACAAACCTCCCAAGAGAGGGCAGCCCACCAAAACTCACGGACGAGGCAAGGACTGCATTAATCAAAGAGACCAAAGATAACCCTGAAGGAACTGCAAAGCTCCACAGGGGAGATTGGAGTATCTGTCCATAGGACGTACACTCCACAGAGCTGGGCTTTACGGAAGAGTGGCCAGAAAAAAAGCCATTGCTTAAAAAAAAAAAATAAGCTAACACATTTGGTGTTCGCCAAAAGGCATGTGGGAGACTCCCCAAACATATGGGCGGCAGGTAGCTTAGTGGTTAGGAGCGTTGTGCCAGTAACCGAAAGGTCGCTGGTTCTAATCCCCGAGCCGACTAGGTGAAAAATCTGTCTGTGATCAAGGCACTTAACCCTAATTGCTCCTGTAAGTCGCTCTGGATAAGAGTGTCTGCTAAATGACTAAAATGTAAATATGGAAGAAGGTACTCTGGTCAGATGAGAGTAAAATTGAGCTTTTTGGCCATCAAGGAAAATGCTATGTCTGGCGCAAACATCACCTTTCATCACCCTGAGAACACCTTGCCCACAGTGAAGCATGGTGGTGGCAGCATCATGCTGTGGGGATGTTTTTCATCGGCAGGGACTGGGAAACTGGTCAGAATTGAAGGAATGATGGATGGTGCTAAATACAGGGAAATTCTTGAGGGAAATCTGTTTCAGTCTTCCAGAGATTTGAGACTGGGATGGAGGTTCA
The DNA here is from genome assembly GCF_020615455.1 of Coregonus clupeaformis. Taxonomy (NCBI): domain Eukaryota; kingdom Metazoa; phylum Chordata; class Actinopteri; order Salmoniformes; family Salmonidae; genus Coregonus; species Coregonus clupeaformis. Next base: position 106,548 of record NW_025533617.1, read on the forward strand.
CCTTCCAGCAGGACAATGACCCTAAGCATAGTGCTAAAGCAACACTCAAGTGGTTTAAGGGGAAACATTGAAATGTCTTGGAATGGCCTAGTCAAAGCCCAGACCTCAATCCAATTGAGAATCTGTGGTATGACTTAAAGATTGCTGTACACTAGCGGAACCCATCCAACTTGAAGGAGCTGGAGCAGTTTTTCCTTGAAGAATGGGCAAAAATCCCAGTATTTACGTCATTTAGCAGACGCTCTTATCCAGAGCGACTTACAGTTAGTGCATACATTATTCTTTTTTATTTTCATACTGGCCCCCCGTGGGAATCGAACCCACAACCCTGGCGTTGCAAACGCCATGCTCTACCAACTGAGCTACATCCCTGCCGGCCATTCCCTCCCCTACCCTGGACGATGCTGGGCCAATTGTGCGCCGCCCCATGGGTCTCCCGGTCGTGGCCGGCTACAACAGAGCCAGAGCTAGATGTGCCAAGCTTATAGAGACCAATGGAGAGACTTGCAGCTGTAGATGGCTCTACAAAGTATTGACTTTGGGGGGGGGGTGAATAGTTATGATCGCTCAAGTTCAGTTTTTTTTTCTTTTTTTTTTCTTGTTTGTTTCACACACACAAACTATTTTGCATCTTCGAAGTGGTAGGCATGTTGTGTAAATCAAATGATACAAACCCCCCCAAACATCCATTTTAATTCCAGGTTGTAAGGCAACAAAATAGGGAAAATGCCAAAGGGGGGTGAATACTTTTGCAAGCCACTGTACATGTAGGTAGCGGTAAAGTGACTATGCATAGATAAACAGAGTAGCAGCGGCGTATTTGGTTAGTCCAGTGCGTGTACATCGAGCGTGTGAAAGAGTCGGTGTAAAAAAAATCCGAATAAAATAAGGGGGTCAATGTAAATAGTCCAGGTAGCCATTTGATTGTTCAGTAGTCTTATGGTTTGGGGATAGAAGCTGTCATGCGGTAGCAGAGAGTACAGTCTATGACTTGGGTGGCTGGAGTCTTTGACAATTTTTAGGGTCGCCTTTTGATACCGCCTGGTATAGAGGTCTTGTATGGCAGGAAGCTCGGCCCCAGTGATGTACTGTGCAGTACCGTATGCACTACCCTCTGTGGCGCATTGCGGTCGGATGCTGAGCAGTTGCCATTCTAATAATGCTCTCGATGGTGCAGCTGTAGGACTTTTTGAGGATCTGAGGTCCCATGCCAAATCTTTTCAGCCTTCCTGAGGGGGAAGAGGCGTTGTTGTGCCCTCTTCACAACTGTCTTGGTGTGTTTGGACTGTGATAGGTCCTTAGTGATGTGGACACAAAGGAACTTGAAGCTCTCAACTCGCTCCACTACAGCCCTGTCGATATGAATGGAGGCGTGCTCGGCCCTTTTTCTCCTGTAGTCCACGATCAGCTCTTTTGTCTTGCTGACGTTGAGGGAGAGGTTGTTGTCCTGGCACCACACTGCCAGGTCTCTGACCTCCTTGGTATAGGCGGTCTCATCGTCTGCAAACTTAATGATGGTGTTGGAGTAGTGCGCAGCCACGCAGTCGTGAGTGAACAGGGAGTACAGGAGCGGACTAAGCATGCTTCCCTGAGGGGCCACCGTGTTGGCGGATGTGTTGCTGCCTACCCTCACCACCTGGTGGCGTCCCGTCAGGATGTCTATAGGCCACAGGGACTATGGTGGTCTGCTTGAAACATGTAGGTATTACAGACTGGGTCAGGAGAGCGGTTGAAAATGTCAATGAAGACAGCTGGTCAGCACATGCTCTGAGTACGTGTCCTGGTAACGTTAACCTGTTTAAAGGTCTTACTCACATCGGCTACGGAGAGTGTGATCACACAGTCGTCCGGAACAGCTGGTGCTCTCACGCATGGTTCAGTGTTGCTTGCCTCGACGTGAGCATAAAGGCATTTTAGCTCGTCTGGTAGGCTCGCATCATTGGACAGCTTGTAGCTGGGTTTCCCTTGATAATCTGTGATAGTTTGCAAGCCCTGCCACATCCGACGCGCATCACAGCCTGTGTAGTAGGATTCGATCTTAGTCCTGTATTGATGCTTTGTCAAATGGAAAGTATTTGATCGACTAAATGATTTGAAGTGTGGAAAAATAGTAGCTAGATACCGGAATGCTTTTTTTTACCTGGTTTGTGTTCTGCTCTATGGTGTGAACAGTCTACCTCTTATGTTAAACAGTAAGAGGTCAGAATAGAAAGCTTAGGCAATCACTACAAGTAGATAACTAAGGGGGGAGCTCATTGTCAATGGATCCATAGTGGCTTTCACTATCTCCTCAATAGCAGGAAATGGTTTATTTTATTTTAACTCAATTACTGTCTCAGTCACTCGGTTGGGGCAGGGCAGGGGCATTTGCTTCCCAGTCAATAGATTATTTCGGTCGGTTGCCCCAGGCAGCCAGACTGCCATTATTAGAATAAGATATGTGTATATGTCAACAGCTGTACTCATATGGGATATGGCTCTACAATACGCCCTTTACAATGGATTGGATGTATCTGTCTGTGTGGAAGGACAGGAAACATGTCCCCCCCCCCACCCCCCCCAGAATGAATGTGTATCTGGCAACACAGTGAGCATGACGAAAAAGTACCTTGTTAGAGGAAATCAATGTATTTTTACAGAAAAATCTTTGATCATTGGATTTTGAGTTTGGTTACCCAATTCTTACAGTACACAACGTTTTCCTGACTAGGTGGCATGCGCAGCCACCCGCCATCTTTCACATTCAAAACTCTCAAACCTTTTATTCACACACGCTGACACAGAGACTAGACATCCCAGCAGGCCTTTCCACACTGTTGCACATCCCCAGCCTCGCTAACCCTAACCCCTACAAAGGCCTCCCACCACTCTCCACTCACATTCTTTACCCTCCCAACTGCCAGATTGTAAAAATAGAATGAATCATTCTAAACATAATTCTAATTATGTGTGTCAGATAGCATATGAGGAGGAGTGTTGGGGATGGAAAGATGTCACATTAAACTGCTTAACATGAGCATGGATGTGTCCCAAATAGCACCCTATTCCCTAATATATAGTGCACTACTTTTGACCAGGGCCCATAGGGAAAAGGGTGCCATTTGGGACGCATGCAATGACTACTTTTTTTATGAAACCCTCTTTTGTCATGCCTCAGATTGTATAGACCCCTCACACTCTACCCAGAGCTATGTGTAGATACCCTATACCGTACGCCAAGCAAAGGCCTCCCAGCTTTCAAGCCCCACTGTTAGATAATGTGGGTTTTGTTCATTAGACACCAAACTGAAGAAAAATGGACTGAAACGGAGAGGAACTACCTGAACCTGTCCGATAAGAAACGCCTTCTTTTTTTTCCTTTTTTTCTGTTGCATAACTTTTTTCCGTTGTGTGCCCTGATGAACAATGCCATAGCTAGTAGCATGAATTCTGTGGGAACAGAGCTGATTGAGACACCAGGTGGGGTAGATCATTGTGTCCTTTAAGACAGGAGAACTAACAATGTCTTTAACCACAGCTGTATGAATGGAGAAGGTCTCTCATGGGTGGGGGTCACGCTATGCAATTAAAGACACACAATGTTTCCATCATCTGCCTGAACCATGAACTTTGAACTTTGTTAGCTAGCTGGTAGAAGATTGAGAATTTGGGGCAAAGCGCAGTGGCTGTGTAGTGTTACTGACTGAGACTGTGTTTGTTGTTTTGTGTGTCTGTAACCATGTTTTGTGTGTCTGTAATAATGTTTTGTGTGTCACCGTAGACAGCGCCTTCAGAAAGTTTTCACACCCCTTGACTTTTCCCAAATGTTGTTACAGCCTGAATTTAAAATGGATTAAATTGCGATTGTGTGTCGCTGGTCTACACACAATACCCCATAATGTCAAAGTGGAAATATGTTTTTAGAAACTTTAACAAATTAATTCAATGAAAAGCTGAAATGTCTTGAGTCAATAAGTATTCAACCCCTTTGTTATGGCAAGCCTAAATAAGTTCAGGAGTAGAAATTTGCTTAACAAGTCACATACAGTGCCTTCGGAAAGTATTCAGACCCCTTGACTTTTTCCACATTTTGTTACGGTACTGCATTATTCTAAAATTGATATATATTTTTTAAAACATCCTCAGCAATCTACACACACTACCCCATAATGCGAGAACAGGTTTTTAGATTTTTTTTTTGCAAATATATTTTAAAAAACAAAACATACCTTATTTACATAAGTATTCAGACCCTTTGCTATGAGACTTGAAATTGAGCTCCGATGCATCCTGTTTCTATTGATCATCCTTGATGTTTCGAGTCCACCTGTGTTAAATTCAATTGATTGGACATGATTTGGAAAGGCGCACACACCTGTCTATATTTACATTGACATTTTATTCATTTAGCAGACGCTCTTATCCAGAGCGACTTACAGTTAGTGAGTGCATACATTATTTTTTTTCATACTAGCCCCCTGTGGGAATCGAACCCACAACCCTGGCGTTGCAAACGCCATGCTCTAACAACTGCGCTACATCCCTGCCGCCCATTCCCTCCCCTACCCTGGACGACGCTGGGCCAATTGTGTGCCGCCCCATGGGTCTCCCGGTCGCGGCCGGCTACGACAGAGCCTGGATTCGAACCAGGATCTCTAGTGGCACACAGATAGCGCTGCGATGCAGTGCCTTAGACAACTGCGCCACTCGGGATATATATATATGCACGCACGCACACACATACACACACACACACACACACAGTCAATTTTGCAGGTTTTCCTACTTACAAAGCATGTAGAGGTCTGTAATTTTTATCATAGGTAGTACACTTCAACTGTGAGAGACAGAATCTAAAACAAAAGTCCAGAAAATCACATTGTATGATTTTAAAGTAATTAATTTGCATTTTATTGCAAGACATAAGTACATGATCACCTACCAACCAGTAAGAATTCCGGCTCTCACAGACCTGTTAGTTTTTCTTTAAGAAGCCCTCCTGTTCTCCACTCATTACCTGTATTAACTGCACCTGTTTGAACTCGTTACCTGTATAAAAGACACCTGTCCACACACTCAATCAAACAGACTCCAACCTCTCCACAATGGCCAAAACCAGAGATAAAATTGTAGACCTGCACAAGGCAGGGATGGGCTACAGGACAATAGGCTGGCAGCTTGGTGAGAAGGCAACAACTGTTGGCGCAATTATTAGAAAATGGAAGAAGTTCAAGATGACGGTCAATCACCGTCGGTCTGGGGCTCCATGCAAGATCTCACCTCGTGGGGCATCAATGATCATGAGGAAGGTGAGGGATCAGCCCAGAACTACACGGCAGGACCTGGTCAATGACCTGAAGAGAGCTGGGACCACAGTCTCAAAGAAAACCATTAGTAACACACTACGCAGTTGTCCAGGCCCGTCTGAAGTTTGCCAACTGGATGATCCAGAGGAGGAATGGGATTAGGTCATGTGGTCTGATGAGACAAAAATAGAGCTTTTTGGTCTAAACTCCACTCGCCGTGTTTGGAGGAAGAAGAAGGATGAGTACAACCCCAAGAACACCATCCCAACTGTGAAGCATGGAGGTGGAAACATCATTCTTTGGGGATGCTTTTCTGCAAAGGGGACAGGACAACTGCACCGTATTGAGGGGAGGATGGATGGGGCCATGTATCACGAGATCTTGGCCAACAACCTCCTTCCCTCAGTAAGAGCATTGAAGATGGGTCGTGGCTGGGTCTTCCAGCATGACAACGACCTGAAACACACAGCCAGGGCAACTAAGGAGTGGCTCCGTAAGAAGCATCTCAAGGTCCTGGAGTGGCCTAGCCAGTCTCCAGACCTGAACCCAATAGAAAATCTTTGGAGGGAGCTGAAAGTCCATATTGCCCAGCGACAGCCCCAAAACCTGAATGATCTGGAGAAGGTCTGGAGGAGTGGGCCAAAATCCCTGCTGCAGTGTGTGCAAACCTGGTCAAGACCTACAGGAAACGTATGATCTCTGTAATTGCAAACAAAGGTTTCTGTACCAAATATTAAGTTCTGCTTTTCTGATGTATCAAATACTTATGTCATGCAATAAAATGCAAATTAATTACTTAAAAATCATACAATGTGACTTTCTGGATTTTTGTTTTAGATTCCGTCTCACAGTTGAAGTGTACCTATGATACAAATTACAGACTTCTACATGCTTTGTAAGTAGGAAAACCTGCAAAATCGGCAGTGTATCAAATACTTGTTCTCCCCACTGTATATAAGGTCCCACAGTTGACCGTGCATGTCAGAGCAAAAACCAAGCCATGAGGTCGAAGGAATTGTCTGTAGAGCTCCGAGACAGGATTGTGCCGGCACAGATCTGGGGAAGGGTACCAAAAAATTCTGCAGTGTTGAAGGTCTCCTAGAACACAGTGGCCTCCATCGTTCTTAAATGGAAGAAGTTTGGAACCACCAAGACTCTTCCTAGAGCTGGCCGCCTGGCCAAATTGAGCAATTGGGGGAGAAGGGCCTTGGTCAGGGAGGTGACCAAGAAACCCATGGTCACTCTGACAGAGCTCTAGAGTTCCTCTGTAGAGATGGGAGAACCTTCCAGAAGGACAACCATCTCTGCAGCACTCCACCAATCAGGCCTTTATGGTAAAGTGGCCAGACTGAAGCCACTCCTCAGTAAAAGGCACATGACAGCCCGCTTTGAGTTTGCCAAAAGGCACCTAATGACTCTGACCATGAGAAACAAGATTCTCTGGTCTGATGAAACCAAGATTGAACACTTTGGCCTGAATGCCAAGCGTCATGTCTGGAGGAAACCTGGCACCATCCCTACGGTGAAGCATGGTGGCGGCAACATCATGCTGTAGAGATGTTTTTCAGCGGCAGGGACTGGGAGACTAGTCAGGATCGAGGGAAAGATGAACAGAGCAAAGTACAGAGCGATCCTTGATGAAAACCTGCTCCAGAGCACTCAAGACCTCAGACTGGGGTGAAGGTTCACCTTCCAACAGGACAACGACCCTAAGCACACAGCCAAGACAAAGCAGGAGTGGCTTCAGGACAAGTCTCAATGTCCTTGAGTTGCCCAGCCAGAGCGCAGACTTGAACCCGATGGAACATCTCTGGAGAGGCCTGAAAATAGCTCTGCAGCGACGCTCTCCATCCAACCTGACAGAGCTTGAGAGGATCTGCAGAGAAAAATGGGAAAAACTCCTCAAATACAGGTGTGCCAAGCTTGTAGCGTCATACCCAAGAAGACTCGACGCTGTAATCGCTGCCAAAGGTGCTTCAATAAAGTACTGAGTAAAGGGTCTGAATACTTATGTAAATATATTTCAATTTTTAATTTTTAATAAATTAGCAAACGTTTCTAAAAACCTGTTTTTGCTTTGTCATTATGGGGTATTGTGTGTAGATTGAGGAAAGAAAACTATTTCATTAATTTTAGAATAAGGCTGTAACGAAACAAAATGTGGAAAAAGTCAAGGGGTCTGAATACTTTCTGACGTTGCATGGACTCACTCTGTGTGCAATAGTAGTGTTGAACATCATCTCTGTACCCCACACATACAATTATCTGTAAGGTCCCTCAGTCGACCAGTGAATTTCAAACACAGATTCAACAACTAAGACCAAGGAGGTTTTCCAATGTCTCGCAAAGAAGGGCACCTATTGGTAGATGTGTAAAAATAAATAAAAAAAACTGACATTGAATATCCCTTTGAGCATGGTGAAGTTATTAATTACACTTTGGATGGTGTATCAATACACCCAGTCACTACAAAGATACAGGCGTCCTTCCTAACTCAGTTGCCGGAGAGGAAGGAAATCGCTCAGGACTTTAAAACAGTTACTGAGTTTAATGGCTGTGATAGGAGAAAACTGAGGATGGATTAATAACATTGCAGTTACTCCACAATACTAACCTAAATGACAGAGTGAAAAGAAAGAAGCCTGTACAGAATAAAAATATTCCAAAACATGCATCATGTTTGCAATAAGTAAAACTGCCAAAAATGTGGCAAAGAAATTAACTTTAAGTCCTAAATACAAAGCGTTGTTCTGGGCAAATCCAACAACACATCACATGAGTACCACTCTTCATATTTTCAAGCATGGTGGTGGCTGCATCATGTTATGGGTATGCTTGTCATCGGCAAAGACTAGGGAGTTTCTTTAGGATAAAAAGAAGCTGAATAGAGCTAAGCACAGGCAGAATCCTAGAGGGAAAACCTGCTTGTCTGCTTTCCAACAGACACTGGGAGACAAATTCCCCTTTCAGCAGGACAATAACCTAAAACACAAGGCCAAATATACGCTGGAGTTGCTTACCAAGACGACATTGAATGTTCCTGAGTGGCCTAGTTCGTTTTTTGATGTAAATTGGCTTCAAATTCTATGGCAAGACTTGAAAATGGCTATTTAGCAACTTGACAGAGCTTGAAGAATTTTAAAAAGGAAAAATGTGCAAATAATGTAGGGCTGACCCCAATTAATCGATTGTTAGGTAGATAGGTTGTTGGTCATTTACAATTTAATTTCTAATCTTAATTTTCTGTTAATGCATTCAATATATTATAATGCAGGTCTTTTACCATTCTCATTGTCTGAGTCGACACGTTGTTTGCGGAGTGCACAACCTATGTTACACTTGTGAGTTTATTTTAGGGCTAACCCCATTTGTCGATTGTTTGGTTTGCCAAGATTTTTTTAGGAGAACAGTGGCAAATTATATATAACAAAATGATGGCACATGAGACACAGGTCTGATTCACGCCCGTCTGAGTGGACTAATCCATTGAGGAGGCCTGTCTCAGTGGACTAATACATTGCGGAGGCCTGTCTCAGTGGATTAATACATTGCGGAGGCCTGTCTCAGTGGACTAATACATTGCGGAGGCCTGTCTCAGTGGACTAATATATTGCGAAGGACCTAATCTAAGGTTGCCGACCACTGGTGTAGCCTCAGGAGTTTAAAGGCAGAATCTGCGAAGGCCAGCAGGAGGAGGGGGGTCAGGAACAGGTTTCTGGTTAGGCTATATTGGAGGGGGGTCAGGAACAGGTTTCTGGTTAGGCTATATTGGAGGGGGGTCAGGAACAGGCTTCTGGTTAGGCTATATTGGAGGGGGGTCAGGAACAGGCTTCTGGTTAGGCTATATTGGAGGGGGGTCAGGAACAGGCTTCTGGTTAGGCTATATTGGAGGGGGGTCAGGAACAGGCTTCTGGTTAGGCTATATTGGAGGGGGGTCAGGAACAGGCTTCTAGTTAGGCTATATTGGAGGGGGGTCAGGAACAGGCTTCTGGTTAGGCTATATTGGAGGGGGGTCAGGTACAGGCTTCTGGTTAGGCTATATTGGAGGGGGGTCAGGAACAGGTTGGTTTCTTCTGGTTAGGCTATATTGGAGGGGGGTCAGGAACAGGCTTCTGGTTAGGCTATATTGGAGGGGGGTCAGGAACAGGCTTCTGGTTAGGCTATATTGGAGGGGGGTCAGGAACAGGCTTCTGGTTAGGCTATATTGGAGGGGGGTCAGGAACAGGCTTCTGGTTAGGCTATATCGATATCTGGCTCCCCCTTTAGTAATTTGTGTCCTTCATTTTTTTATTGCAGTGCTTAAAGCATCAGACAAGCTCAGTAGCCTACATATAATTGATTTTATTCAAACATATATGGAAAAATACACGTTTTAAAATTTCAATCAATCGACTCTCGGTCGAAAGAACAGACCAATATTTTTTTTTAAAGTCGGGGACAGCACTAATTTCATTCCATTTACAAGTTTTGTCAATTTAGTCATTGTCTTTTGTTTTGGAGCGCTCCTGTCAATGTTGAGTAAGGACGCGTACCTGATTACACAGCCTATAGGCTACCTGGCCTGCGCGCAAATGTAGGCATATACAGTGGAAGTCGGAAGTTTACATACACCTTAGCCAAATACATTTAAACTCCGTTTTTCACAATTCCTGACATTTAATCCTAGTAAAAATTCCCTGTCTTAGGTCAGTTAGGATCATCACTTTTTTTAAGAATGTGAAATGTCAGAATAATAGTAGAGTGATTTATTTCAGCTTTTATTTCTTTCATCACATTCCCAGTGGGTCAGAAGTTTACATACACTCAATTAGTATTTGGTAGCATTGCCTTTAAATTGTTTAACTTGGGTCAAATGTTTTGGGTAGCCTTCCACAAGCTTCCCACAATAAGTTGGGTGAATTTTGGCCCATTCCTCCTGAAGGTAGGCCTCCTTGCTCGCACACGCTTTTTCAGTTCTACCCACAAATGTTCTATAGGATTGAGGTCAGGGCTTTGTGATGGCCACTCCAATACCTCGACTTTGGTGTCCTTAAGCCATTTTGCCACAACATTGGAAGTATGCTTGGGGTCATTGTCCATTTGGAAGACCCATTTGCGATCAAACTTCCTGACTGATGTCTTGAGATGTTGCTTCAATATATCCACATCATTTTCCTTCCTCATGATGCCATCTATTTTGTGAAGTGCACCAGTCCCTCCTGCAGCAAAGCACCCCCACAGCATGATGCTGACTTCAACTGTAAATATGCCCATTTGGGGGTCTGATAGTATTTCTGATTGGCTTAACGCACCACCACTAATGAGCTGTGGAGCTTCTCGAAGTAATGTTTTCTTCACCTCAAACAGCAAGTAAACAAAGTGTGTTTTTACATCCATTGAGAATGACAATAGTTCCTCAATGTATAAAAACATTTATTTTTTTAAATCACGCTCTCTCTCCCTTTTCGATTACCACTCAGCGTGAAAGGGAAAATGTCATGCTCTGATCCAGTGGAAACATAAAAAAATAGGGCCTACCTGATTACTACTTATCCCTTGTGCAAATAGACTACAGCTGTGTCTGTCCCGAGCTCATTGGCATGGAAACCGAGGGCCCAGAATATTTGATACAATGTTGCAAGTTCGCTAGAGCAAGCTTCAGGCTGGACCCAGTTGATATAATGTTTCTAGTTCGTTGCAGACAGGCCATGTGTAGCCAATGTGATTTATATCAGGATATTTTCTACCTGCAGGCTGCAATGTTTTTATGTGTTGGCTTATGTAGACTATTTTTAGATAGTTGGCAGTGACAATTACTTTTTAGGTTTGTATCATTTTGATTTGAATAGAATTTTGATTAACCACACGTCAATGATTTTGAGATACGAAGACCTTATTATAAATGAAATTAATCTGTTCCACGAAAATGTGCATATGAAAAATCATAACTGGCACGCAGATCGGTAGAAATGGTAAGATAAATTGGCATTCCACATGAGAAAGGTTGCCGACTCCTCGTGTAGCCTATCACCAGCAACTTCAGGAGAGTAACGGCAGAATCTGAGAGAGCCAGTAGGAGCGGGAGGAGAATGGTCAGGTTCATGTTTTTTTCCTTCTGGTTATCTTGTTCTCTGGCTCCTCCTGAAGTCATTTGTGTGTCTTTTAATTATTTCATCAAACAGGGCGCTTAAAGCGTCAGACAAGCTCAGTGCATATAGTTGATTTTATTAAAACACATAGGGTGTGTCTATATATGGAAAAATACACGTTGGTCGAAAGAACAGACTCCTTTCGGACGACCGAGAATTTGTTTTCGTCAGACAGCCCTAAGATATTGTACAATCCAGGTGTGAAAAGCTCTTAAGACACTTACCCAGAAATACTCACAGCTGTAATCGCTGCCAAAGGTGATTCTAACATGTATTGACTCAGGGGTGTGAATACTTAAGTAAATTAAGATTTTGTTTCATTTTCAATAAATTAGTAAACATTTCTAAAACCATGTTTTCACTTTGTCATTATGGGGGATTGTGTGTAGATGGGTGAGATTATTATTATTTTTTAATCCATTTTGAATTCAGGCTGTATTACAACATGGAATAATTCAAGGGGTATGAATATTTTCTGAAGGCACTATGCGTGTGTAATCATGTTTTAATGTGTGTTTACAGAAAGGCAGTGGGGGCTGGGCGGAGGAGAATGAAGGAGGTAAAACAAGAGGAGAGCCGTCCAGAGACTTTGCCAAGGTGATCAGATTGGATAAGATGTTCAGACCGATATAAACTGATGATGCATTAAACTCAAAGCTCAAGTAAAACTAATCCACACAGGACCATCTGAGAAAATCTAGGATACGTTCCAATTCTCTACCCTTCTCCCAAAGTGTGCACTCGTACACTCCCCTCATGGATTTAAAAGGAATGGACTGGTGTAAGGAATATGGTGGAATGTACTCCCTCCAACTATGCTTGCACCAATCCGATGCCTGTACATGCATGAGGGGGGGTGAACAAGTGCACACTTCGTGGTGAAGGGGTAGAGAATCGGAATGCAGCCCTAGACTCAAAAGTTCTAAAATCTGAATGCAACTGACAAAATCTGAACCAGTTGAGATGAGTCTAGATTTTCTCAATGGCCTGTGTGGACCTAACACTGGATAGTGGACGGGGTCGTATGTCTGAATTGTGAATACACATAGTTAATAACCATCCAAACATGATTCTAAGTTAGTTATAAACTTAGTTATGACGTTATTAACAAATTTAATTTCCATCCCCAGCTGTATGAACTGGACAGTGACCCAAATCGGAAGGAGTTCCTTGATGAACTGTTTGTGTATATGCAGAAACGAGGTAAAGCTTCTTTCTTCACCGAGCATTGTACTGTAAAGCCAGTTCTGCTTTAGTGGAAAACATTGTACTGGGATTCCTCACTTTAGATTTGTACATTTGAAACTCCATAAAATGTAATGTGATCCATTTCCTCTTTCAGTTCTGTTCTGGACAGAGTTTTTCAGTAAGGATCTTAACCTTAAGTCCTAGGAGTCATGTCTGGGGGGTTTGAGTCCCCTCCTAAGCAAATAACCCTTTTACCAACAGTTTCCTGAAATTCCTCCAGCCACATTTTTTGACTGAATTCATAAGAAAATAATCAACATCGCACATATACACAATTTAACCATCTATTCATGGTTTTATGAATGCAATATAAAAAAAAGAGTTGCAGTAATTAAACTGTGGTTAGACAGTTTTAAATCCTCCAATTCAAATATATGTCAGCTGTAATCAAAGCTATGGTGATTCTTCCCCCCCCCCCCCCGCCAACCTTGCTCCATACCTTGCTCCATACGTATGGAGGGGGAGAGGAGGGGGGATGTTTGGGTTAAGGGGGCCTATGTCTGTTTCTAGGTCGGATGGATGCATGAGCCTCTATAGTTCAGGGCCCCTTTATTTTCTATAACATAAAATGACTGACGGACTGTATAGAGATGGAGATTACTGTATATACAGGTATTTTATATAAGATATGACTTTGTTGAACGTAAACAAGTTGTCTCGTACTGCGGTGAATGAAACGGTGCTATCGTCCTCATCAAACATGATAGATATTTGATATGTATAAGCATAGCTGAGAGACCGTAGAGAGAGAGAGAGGGGACCGTAGAGAGAGAGAGAGGGGACCGTAGAGAGAGAGAGAGGGGACCGTAGAGAGAGAGAGAGGGGACCGTAGAGAGAGAGAGAGGGGACCGTAGAGAGAGAGAGAGGGGACCGTAGAGAGAGAGAGAGGGGACCGTAGAGAGAGAGAGAGGGGACCGTAGAGAGAGAGAGAGGGGACCGTAGAGAGAGAGAGAGGGGACCGTAGAGAGAGAGAGAGGGGACCGTAGAGAGAGAGAGAGGGGACCGTAGAGAGAGGGGACCGTAGAGAGAGAGGACCGTAGAGAGAGAGGACCGTAGAGATTAGAACCAGCGACCTTTCGGTTACTGCCACAACGCTCTTAACCACTAAGCTACCTGCTCTCTTAACCACTAAGCTACCTGCTCTCTTAACCACTAAGCTACCTGCTCTCTTAACCACTAAGCTACCTGCTCTCTTAACCACTAAGCTACCTGTCGCCCAAATGTGCCCACTCTGGTATTGGCACGTGATCTCTAGCCAACAGCTCACCGATACAGTGTAGGCTACCTACAGTGCCTTCACACCTTCATATTTTCAAGCATTGTGGTGGCTGCATCATGTTATGGGTATGCTTGTCATAAGCAACAACCAATTTGACAGAGCCTGAATAATTCAGACAATAATAATAATAATAATAATAATAATAATAATAATAATAATAATAATAATGTGCAAACATAGTACAAACCATGTGTGCAAAGCTCTTAGAGACTTACCCAGAAAGACTCACAGCTGTAATCGCCGCCAAAGGTGATTCTAACCTTATTGACCCAGGGGTGTGAAATACTTTAAGTAATGTGATTTCACAACCGCCGAGGGCTTTTGGAGTTGCCTATATATGCGACCGAGCAAAATAATAGGCCTACACTTGATTTAGGCTACATTATAGCATGCTAAATGTTTCTGATCAGTGATAGATGAGGTCATGTTGTATATGTGGACACCTGCTCGTCGAACATCTCATTCCAAAGTCATGGGCGTTAATATGGAGTTGGTCCCCCCCTTTGCTGCTATAACAGCCTCCACTCTTTTGGGAAGGCTTTCCACTAGATGTTGGAACATTGCTACGGGGGTTTGCTTCCATTCAGCCACAAGAACATTATGTTGTACGATTAGGCCTGGCTCGCAGTCAGCGTTCCAATTCATCCCAAAGGTGTTCGATGGGGTTGAAGTCAGGGCTCTGTGCAGGCCAGTCTTCCACACCGATCTCGACAAACCATTTCTGTATGGACCTCGCTTTGTGCACGGGAGAATTGTCATGCTGAAACAGGAAAGGGCCTTCCCCAAACTGTTGCCACAAAGTTGGGAGCACAGAATGGTCTAGAATGTAATTGTATGCTGTAGTGTTAAGATGTCCCTTCACTGGAACTAAGGGGCCTAGCCTGAACCATGAAAAACAGCCCCAAACCATTATTCCTCCTCCACCAAACTTTACAGTTGGCACTATGCATTCGGGCAGGTAGCGTTCTCCTGGCATCCGCCAAACCAGATTCGTCCGTCGGACTGCCAGATGGTGAAGCGTGATTCATCACTCCAGAGAACGCAATTCCACTGCTCCAGAGTCCAATGGCGGCGAGCTTTACACCACTCCAGCCGACGCTTGGCGTTGCGCATGGTGATCTCAGGCTTGTGTGTGGTTGCTCGGCCATGGAAACCCATTTCATGAATCTCCTGACAAACAGTTATTCAGCACTCGGCGGTCCCGTTCTGTGAGTTTCGCGGCTGAGCCGTTGTTGCTCCTAGATGTTTCCACTTCACAATAACAGCACTTAAAGTTGACCGGGGCAGTTCTAGCAGGGCAGGAATTTTGACAAACTGACTTGTTGGAAAGGTGGCATCCTATGACGGTGCCGCGTTAAGTCACTGAGCTCTTCAGTAAGGCCATTCTACTGCCATTTGTCTATGGAGATCGCATGGCTGTGTGCTAAATTTGATGTGGCTGAAATAGCCGAATCCACTCATTTGAAGGTGTCCACATACTTTTGTATATACCTTGAAATAATGGTAGGGGTGTGGATCAGAAAACCAGTCAGTATGTGGCGGTCCTTACATTTTGTCAGCCGGTTATTGTCATACAAAAGACTGCCGGTTTCACGGTAATTGACCGGTAATTAACATAAACACTTTATCTCCAGGCCTCCACGCATACAAACCGCTGATCCGCGCTTTTTGGAACATCTACATAAAAAAATTAAAAAATTGAATAAATCAATTTAATATACACCATCACAATAAATCCATTATTTATTTTAGGGAGGTGTAAAAGATTATATGAAGAACATTTATTTCAGAAGAACAGAATGAGCCCTACTATATGTTATCTGGCTATGTGCCATGCCATAGTCTATAGGCTTGTTCGTTTAGCAGACAAGATATGCTTCAGTCCTGTGCCATTATTTTATATTTAATGATTTTATAGTAAGAAGAATATAATTGAACACGACGCTATACATGCTGTCTGCCATCTGCCTGGTACATTTGAAACCGGGATTAATCCGTGAAGGGCACACTTCTCCAGCGTGCCAGTGGCCATTTGAAGGTGAGCGTTTGCCCACTGAAGTCGGTTACGACGCCAAACTGCAGTCAGGTCCAAGACCCTGGTGAGGACGACGAGTATGCAGATGAGCTTCCCTTACATGGTTTCTGACAGTTTGTGTAGAAATTATTTGGTTGTGCAAACCCAAAGTTTCATCAGCTGTCCGGGTGGCTGGTCTCAGACGATCCCGCAGGTGAAGAAGCCAGATGTCGAGGTCCTGGGCTGGCGTGGTTACATGCGATCTGCGGTTGTAAGGCCGGTTGCCAAATTCTCTAAAATGACGTTGGGAGGCGGCTTATGGTAGAGAAATGAACATTAATTTCCCTGGCAACAGCTCTGGTGGACATTCCTGCAGTCAGCATGCCAATTGCATGCTCCCTCAAAAGTTGAGACATCTATGGCATTGTGTTGTGTGACAAAACTACACATTTATTGGCCTTTTGTCCCCAACACAAGGTGCACCTGTGTAATGATCATGCTGTTTAATCAGCTTCTTGATATGCCACACCTGTATGGATGGATTATCTTGGCAAAGGAAAAATGTTCACTAACAGGGAAATAAACACATTTGTGCACAGAATTTGAGAAAAATAAGCTTTTTGTGCGTATGGAAAATTTCTGGGATTCTTTTTTTTTTTTCAGCTCATGAAACATGGGCCAAACACGTAACGTGTTGCGTTTTTTATATTTTTATTGAGTAGAACATTCTGGCAGAATGTTCTAATTAATAAGCCAACTGACAGATGATCATGAGCAGCTCAATTTACAGTAGCTAGCATTTCCACAGCCTAAGGGATGTAGCTCAGTTGATAGAGCATGGCGTTTGCAACGCCAGGGTTGTGGGTTCGATTCCCACAGGGGGTATGAAAAAAATAAAATAATAATAATGTATGCACTAACTGTAAGTCGCTCTGGATAAGAGCGTCTGCTAAATGACTAAAATGTAAATGTAATTGTAGCCAAACCAATATCCAAACAGAGATTCAGTGGAGAAAAAAAATGGACATTGATTGTTTCAAAGCAGCGCGAAGCGTTGCTGAATTAGTTTACCACATGCGGGTAGGTGCTTCAAATGTATTATAACAATTGGATGACTTTAGGAGTTTTGATGCCTTCGATAGGATTAGCAGACTTTATTCCAATACATTCAGTGGTACTTTAGTCTTCGACCACTGGGTTAAATAGGTGTTATGAACCTGCCATATTACTGTAGCTAGATAAAACAGACTCTACTGTACAACCTACCGTGTTTTGGAAACAATGAACTGTCAGAATGGTATTTATGTTCAGCGTTAGGAAGTCTGACCTCCATTTTAAATAAAATCCTGCTGCCTAAATCTTGGCCCCATAGGCATTGAGTGACTCCTTCCATCTTGGATCTGTAGACGCATGTAGAGCAAATGAAACTGGGCATCTCCAGGTCAACCGTATCCCCATCATGATATCTGCCACCATCTTGGATCCCTAATAAATACAAATACCCTTGTATTATTACCTGTATCCAAGTGCATTGCTGGATAATTCTCACTGCAAAACCATCACCATGAAAAAGCATAATCCTTGCCTACCCCAGTCACGGTTATTCAAGTCTTTTTAATGTGAACAATCGGTCTGGTCACCTCTCTTGGCAAGGGCATCAAAGTCTGGTGTCATCTTTGATGTAGAGATTCTCAGAACAGCTGACAAGTGGTGATTTGTTCAATTTGACCTGTGACGGGATTTGTTGTAATTCATAACTGAGAACGTCTGTTCTCACATATGTGGACCAGAATAAAACAAGCAGCCTTTGTGGGTGCTTTTTAATGTTTGGAAACTTTTGTTTCATTCAGTGAGGCATAGAACTGGTCTATTGTTGCTGTTTTGTACTTCTCCTTCAAAGCACTGTCACGTTGGATGTTGATGAGCTCCAACTGTGTGTCTGGTGGTGCTTTCTCACTGTCGAAAGACAGAGGGCATCATACAAGCTCTAGCTCAGTCTCAATCTTGGTGAAGTCTGAGAAGCGGCGGGTAAACTCAGCATGCAGGTCAATAAAAATAAAAGAAAAAATAAATTGGTCATTTAGCAGACGCTCTTATCCAGAGCGACTTACAGGAGCAATTAGGGTTAAGTGCCTTGCTCAAGGGCACATCGACAGATTTTTCACCTAGTCGGCTCGGGGATTAGAACCAGCGACCTTTCGGTTACTGGTACAACGCTCTTAACCACTAAGCTACCTGCCGCCTCGATCAAAGTGCTACTGTACGTCTCAGTGCGGCTCTGCGACGTGGACGCGTTCAGTGCGGCTCTGCGATGTGGACGCGTTCAGTGCGGCCAATGAGCGAGAGACCGGCTGCTCATTTGTCTGGAGAACAACATACGTTTGGCCTTGAATGCTTTCACGTTGGAATACAGTTCATGCACAAAAACACAATTTCCCTGCAGTTTCACATTTAGATCGTTCAGATGCCCCAATATGTCCACACCGAAAGCAAAGTCGCCCAGCCAGTCTGTGTCTTTCAACTCTGAGAAGTCGTCAGCTTTACCAACCATATCAAGGAACATACCTATCTCCCCTTTCAGTTCCCACACGGAGAAATACCTTTCCCAGGCGTAGCCAGCGCACATTTGAATGGTACAACAAGTCCTGGTGCTCTGCCTCTGTGTCATTGAGCAGCTGAATGAATTGACGATGGTTAAGCCCCCTTGCCCGTATGAAGTTGACAAGTTTTACAACCACTTTGACAACATTTTCCAGTTTTAGCATGCTTGCTTGAAAAATGACGATTGAGATTATATTCCTTAAAAACGGCAACGCTTTCTTGGCATGTCAGACATATACCGCCTTTTGTCCAATATTAGTAAAACATTTATTTTTCTGTCCATTCTGCTTTAAACACACGACATCGAGTCCACTTTTCTCATTTTCGCAGCACTCATTTTTCACGTCAAAAGTCGTCAAGCAATGAAGTGGCTATGATGACTGAGCGCATTCTGAATCTGACTGTAGGCCCAAATACAGACCAGGCTACAGGGCCATCTATTGGAGGTTGTTTGTATATCATGGAATTAGTAATTTTAGGGCAAAAATCGTAACTCATATTTAATACATCTAGTTTCAACTCTTCTACCTGTTTTTACCCTTCTGTCCAGGCACCCCGGTCAACCGCATACCCATCATGGCTAAGCAGGTGCTGGACCTGTACATGCTCTACAAACTGGTGACTGAGAAGGGCGGGCTGGTGGAGGTCATCAACAAGAAGAACTGGAGAGAGATCACTAGAGGACTCAACCTGCCCACCTCCATCACCTCCGCAGCCTTCACCCTCCGCACCCAGTGAGTCCACTACACTTGGGCATTAGGCATCAAACAGAAGGAAATGCTCTGAAATTTAGTTAAACTGGGAGGTAATCAGTAAATGGTCTTTGTGTTCAAAAGGATTGGCCTGAGCAAGATTTAGCTAATTTGCGGCGTAGATGTGCTCATCTTCAATTAAATGAAAAGTGTGAAAAGCTAATTTAGAGGTCCGTGAAGCTGCTCAGGACCTAGCTAGGCCAATCACCTCATGATGGGAAAGTACTTCTAAATACAAAAAAAAATAATAATCCAACCACTGCCTCGTCCTATGTCCACCCAGGTATATGAAGTACCTGTACCCATACGAGTGTGAGAAGAAGGGGCTGAGCTCTCCAGGCAAGCTCCAGGCTGCTATAGACGGTAACCGGAGGGAAGGCCGAAGACCCAGCTACAGCAACAACCTCTACCACTTCTCCCCCTCCACCGCCCCTGGCCACCCACACCACTCCCTCCTCTCTCCCCCCAAGATGCCTCACTACTCCTCAGCCGGTCACAACGACCTGCACACCTCCCCCAGCCCATCTCTGAAGAGATCCGCAGGTGCTCTTGCGTTTTGTTTTTGTGTTTTTTTACACATAAATGTTTTTGTTATGTAGTTAGGAAATCATCTGTTGTTCACCTAACTGTGACCGCTGCTGTCACCAACATGTGACGACCTTGTGATGGGCTACGTAGTTTTGACACCACATTTATAAAAAGTAAACGTGCTATTATGGCGCCCTCTACTGTCAGATTAATTCAGACCTGATCACTCGCCATCCAAATAACATGCACCTGATAAGTGAACAAATGACTGACCATGTTTTTTTTAAATCTAATCTAATGGCCTTGTTTTGAAAACATTGATAAATGTTGAATATTTGAAGAGTGACACACTAATCTGTAAAAAAAAAAATATTCCCCCTCTGTTCTCCTCTTCCACTCTGTTCCCTCTCAGAGGAGATGTCGACTCCCATGCCGCCAAGCCGCCTAACCATGACCCATGCTCTCTCCCTGGGGCAGCAGCAGCTAGCCCAGGTCGCCAACCTGGAGCACCTCCGAGAGAAACTGGAGAGAGGAGGAGGAGGAGGAGGGGAGGGCCCAGACAGGAAGATGGCCCGCTTGACCATGGAGGAACAGCAGAGACTGATGCAACAGGCCTTCCAACAGAACCTGCTGGCTATGGCCGCTCACTTCAACCCCGGCATGAAGCAGCTCAAACTCATCAACGACAACGGACACGGTCAGTACTGGGCTAGGTGTTTTTGGCTACCAATTATTGTCATATTGTACCACTTACATAGTCAGATCTAACCTGATCTCAGATCTGTTTGTGCTCTTTCCAACTCCATTGCATTCATTGTCAAGCCAAACACGTTTACCCACATCAGTTAATTCTAAACATGAACTCTGACTGTGTCATTCCTCTTTGTCCCACCTCAGAGAGTACCGGTAAGCAGGACCTGTCTCTCAGTATCTCCAGTAACGGGGCTGCCAGCATCAGTGTGTCTGTGGAGGTCAATGGAACTCAATACTCAGGTCAGTAAATGATGCTGCAATATTCTTTTTTTTATTCTTGAGCCATTTTAGACCGGTTTCAGAAACGATTCCTAGTACTTTACTCCACTACTGACTTACCAAATGTGTTCTTGTCTCCCCTGTAGGAATGCTGTTTGCCCAGAACACTCCTGGTGCACCCTCTGTGATGTCTGAGACCATGCCTCCTACTGGACAGAGTGGTTGTGGTGTCCTTTCCTCCTCTCAAAGCCCTTCCTCCACGTCCTCCTCTTCCTCCAAGGGGCCCAACTGAGCAGAGTGCTCCACCACTGAACCCCCGCCAGTCTCTCTCCAGTATACTAATGTTATTCTATTGTCCTGTGTTGAGGACAAACTGGTGTACCAATCAAATGACCTCTTCTCTAGTCAAACTTAATATAATCTGTGTTATTGACGACAAATAGGGGTGGAATTTGAAAAAGTCACTCTGGGAGATGACCAATGTAAAATTATAGGAATTTACCTTAAAAACAAATGTACATGTCAAGGTATTGAATGTACAACCAACTGTTGTCTCTGGTTAAATATTATATAAACTATTACTTTATCTATGGTCCTCCACTGAACACACATTTGCTTGTATACAAACAATGCATTTTGGGAAAAATCTTACAGCCAGGTGAAGAAGCAACATGAATAGTTTTTTTATTTTGGTATGTTTTATTAATAGATGTTTTTTTTTCCCCCAATGTTTTTATTTGTTGATGATCATTTATTTTCATGTGATACTAATATTTGCTGTTTTCTTTGTATATGTCAATTCATTGGCTGTGAATGCTACAGTACTAGTGAATAACCGTTTCCCTTAGTGCCACGTACACAAACTGCTTGTGAACAGACTCATGTATTTAAGTCAAGGAGGGCTGAAGATTGGAATTTAGTTACTTTTCTGATCAGGTTTAAAAATCGAACTACTGTATGGTGATTGGCTATACTCTGGAGCCGATTGTTTGTCTCTACCTCATTGATGGTTCGAACATTGTGGTAGCCACCATCACTTCTGTTTACAAAATATGTTATAACCATCAACCGGACAATATGGATGCCAATAAGGGCTTTCAACCGGTGCATTCATTTTAACTTGCCTTGGCGCCGGTTGGGTGGTTTTACACATCATTTTAACTTGCCTTGGGGCCTGTTGGGTGGTTTTACACATTTGAGACCAGCCTAAAAGAGCAAGTCGTCGTCGCCCCCCCCCCACTTGTAAAGGGGTAGTTCAGTATTTTACAACTTGATGTTACGTGGTTCCTCACCCTGAAAGTCGTCTATGGCCCTGAAAGTCGTCTATGGCCCTGGAGAAACTGTACTTTCAGGATGAGGAACCATCTAACGTTAGTTTGTAAAATACGGAACTTGCCCTTTAATGGCTTTCCATTTCGGGAAGTGACTTTCTCCGGGACTCCTTATGGACCAGGGAGGACTCCCCACAGACCACACTAACATTATCATACCAAACACCCACAGAATGTGTCTTTAGAATACTCCTCAGGAAAAACATTCAGCATTCATATAGTGTGACACTGAAACAAGTCTCTTCGACGTCTACCTCATGATGTCTGCGTCATGGGAGCTGGGTTGTGTTCATTAGGGCAAAATGCTTTGAAACGGAAAACTAAATTGTCAGTTTCTTATTGGACGAGACCAGGTAGTCTTGTTTGGTGCCTAAGGAACACGACCTTGGAGTACTTGTGACCCACTGGGCAGAACCATAAAACTCAGGGGATGGGCTATGCTGCCCGTCTTATCTTTCAGACCAGTCATTGGTCAGGGATCTTATTTAATATAGTAATTGTGTACGTACAATCACGGGGCCCACAATCATAGCCTGGTAAAACTGTACCGAATGCTGTGTCCAGTGTTTCAGCTCACCACTTTCACTTTTACAGAAACATTCCGTCTGGTTTAACCTGGCTAACAGTCATGTATACCTCACGCTGCAAATCGCACGCACAGAATGCCTCAACTCTCCAAGCTGTGCTATAGACAGACCACAGACCTCTTTCATGTATTAATGGGGAAACAAGTCGGATGTTTTTTTTGATGTGGACAGGAGGAAATAAAAAAATACGTCTGATGTAAAATAAGAGCTTTCTGCACTTTAGTATTGTTATGCGTGTTACCTAGCCTCCAGACCTAAAGCCTGGTCGGTCTTAATGCTTTACGAATGTAGTTATAAATGTTTATGAGCTGTTATTAGCGCCTGACATAGGATACGTGTGCTTATAATGCATTCTGAAGAGAATATTCATAGGAAGTGTTACTGAAAAGGATGCAGTATATGAACTAGTGACCAGTTGGTGGGGGCATTGCCTCCTGTACAGAACGCATCACATCTGTCTGTGCTCTGTTTATTTCAAATGTGTTATTACTGTGTTATTAAGCCTATCTAGATACGATTATTTAGAGAGCTTTTTTAATAGTATTTTTTTTAAATGTAAAATTGTATGTTCATGTTACCGTAACCTCACTCACACATATATCAACCTGCACAACATCTTACAGTGTGTATGTGCGTCCGTGTGTGTGATGAGATGGGTTGTGTGTGTGTGTGAGAAAGATGGAGAGAGAGAGTGTGTGTGTGTGTGTGTGTGTGTGAGCTTTGCTTCCTGAACTCTGATGTATAAAATATGGGTGACTGGGGACATGCTAGTGGAAGTGACCGCTTGTTGGTCATGGGGATTAGGGCGGGTGATTGTGTGTGTGTGTGTGTGTGTGAGAAAGATGGAGAGAGAGAGAGAGAGAGTGTGTGTGTGTGTGTGTGAGCTTTACTTCCTGAACTCTGATGTATAATGCTAGTGGAAGTGACCGCTTGTTGGTCATGGGGATTAGGGCGGGTGTTTGTGTGTGTGTTTGCATGTGCAGGAAGGAGGGGTGAAAGGGTGGTTTACTGTTTGTGTGTGTGCAAGGAGGAGGGGTGGTGTGTGTGAGGTCGTTACTAGTGACACTGCTGGAATGGCATCTGGAGCACCGGTTTCATTCACCTTCTAGAGACCCATGAGAAAGAGGCATCGGATTGGTCAGCAGCAGAGAAAGAGGCATCGGATTGGTCAGCAGCAGAGAAAGAGGCATCGGATTGGTCAGCAGCAGAGAAAAAGGCATCTGATTGGTCAACAGCAGAGAAAGAGGCATCGGATTGGTCAGGAGCAAAGGACCTCAGGGATCAAAACGCAGGCTCTTCGCTTCGTTGCACAGAATGCAAGCATCCTGCAACCCATCCTGACTCAGCAATCAATCCTTACTGTTCTGGATTCTGTGAACTGGAACGGATGTTTAGAAATGGAGCGGAGTACCTACCGGATTGAATCTAAGGCTCTTCTGTTTGCTGCACAGAATGACATATCCATCCCAAGCCAGTGGTCTTCTGAAGCCTGGGGACTGTATTCTGCTCTGGATGTTTAGATACCTCACTCATTTCTAAACTCAGGATTTTTCCTTTTCTGAACAGAATGTACCATCCATCCTAACTCGGCAATGAGTCCTAACTCTTAGAGTCTGTGAACTGGATCATGGCTGTTTAGATGGAGTGAGCTCCCACTCCCAGGCTGCATATTTCTGTGGAGCTTCCCTGTAGGACCCTAGGGGATAACTGGAGACTAACAATGTTGAGGACCTCTGCTCCACTTGGAGCTGAAAGGAATAAATCAAGTCCAGTCCCAGTAGGACTTATAAGAACCCTAGAGCTTCACTTTAGAACCACATATTCATCCTAACTAGTCTTCTGGATCCAGTGTACTGGAGTAGGAGTTTAGCTATGGAGTAGTCTTCTGGATCCAGTGTACTGGAGTAGGAGTTTAGCTATGGAGTAGTCTTCTGGATCCAGTGTACTGGAGTAGGAGTTTAGCTATGGAGTAGTCTTCTGGATCCAGTGTACTGGAGTAGGAGTTTAGCTATGGAGTAGTCTTCTGGATCCCGTGTACTGGAGTAGGAGTTTAGCTATGGAGTAGTCTTCTGGATCCCGTGTACTAGAGTAGGAGTTTAGCTATGGAGTAGTCTTCTGGATCCAATGTACTGGAGTAGGAGTTTAGCTATGGAGTAGTCTTCTGGATCCCGTGTACTGGAGTAGGAGTTTAGCTATGGAGTAGTCTTCTGGATCCAGTGTACTGGAGTAGGAGTTTAGCTATGGAGTAGTCTTCTGGATCCCGTGTACTGGAGTAGGAGTTTAGCTATGGAGTAGTCTTCTGGATCCAGTGTACTGGAGTAGGAGTTTAGCTATGGAGTAGTCTTCTGGATCCCGTGTACTGGAGTAGGAGTTTAGCTATGGAGTAGTCTTCTGGATCCCGTGTACTAGAGTAGGAGTTTAGCTATGGAGTAGTCTTCTGGATCCAATGTACTGGAGTAGGAGTTTAGCTATGGAGTAGTCTTCTGGATCCCGTGTACTGGAGTAGGAGTTTAGCTATGGAGTAGTCTTCTGGATCCAGTGTACTGGAGTAGGAGTTTAGCTATGGAGTAGTCTTCTGGATCCCGTGTACTGGAGTAGGAGTTTAGCTATGGAGTAAGCTATCTCTCCTAGGACCCATATTTCTGTGGAGGTTTGGTACCCCTCTAGACAGGGTTGGGGCTGGTAGTAACTGATTACATGTCAAATACTGTCATCAGATTACAGATATTTTTGAAAAACTAGATGATTATGACTTCTTGGATTACTTTTACATTTAGAAAGGATACATTATGACACCTTGAAACAAGACGCAAGTCTGACCAGCATTGACACACCAGCATTGGATGGATTCATTTTGTCTTCTTCTAATTCCTCTTGAGGGGAAAGTGATCCAAAGGTAATCAGATTATGTTACTGAGTTTGGGTAATCGAAAAGTTACGCTACTGATTACAATTTTGGACAGGTAACTAGTAACAGATGACATTTAGAAAGTAACCTACCCAACCCTGCCTTTAGTACCTGGGTTTATCACTGGAGATGCACTGTTAAAACCCTTCACTCCACTTGGAGCTAAAAGGAATAAATCAAGTCCAATCCAGTAGAACCTTAGGGCACCACCGGCACCATGCCTTACCACGATGAGGGGTACCCTGGCCAGACCCTGTGGCAGTCTGTGGTGCTGTTCTGCTGTAAGGGAATGATCGAGGGCATCATGGTCGTACTGTTCTTCTGGCTGCTGATACAGGTCCTGTTCACCAAGCAACTGGAAGGTATGGTTCAGCTGGAAGTTAATACTTCAATGTGAATTGGTTATTTTGCTGTCACAATACCCAACCTCACAAAACATACATAATCACATGATCTAAGCCTAAAGGAATGGACAGAACGTTTACTATTATACTGTATCAATATTGTTTAGAAATGTCAAGTTTTCTATTATCTTAGAAGTGGTTGTTGTGTTAGTTTGATTGACTACTATTTTTGTACTTACCTTCTAAGATTATACTTGTCTATGACTAACTAGTTGTTCATGACTCTTACTAACCACCAACTCTCTCCTGTGGCTACTGTAGTTTTAGCAATTGACTCTACTGTTCTCTTTCCCCTGTTCTCTAGTCCATCTGCAGGTTCTGCTGTTCTCTTTCCCCTGTTCTCTAGTCCATCTGCAGGTTCTGCTGTTCTCTTTCCCCTGTTCTCTAGTCCATCTGCAGGTTCTGCTGTTCTCTTTCCCCTGTTCTCTAGTCCATCTGCAGGTTCTGCTGTTCAAATATCTTTCCCCTGTTCTCTAGTCCATCTGCAGGTTCTGCTGTTCTCTTTCCCCTGTTCTCTAGTCCATCTGCAGGTTCTGCTGTTCTAATATCTTTCCCCAGTTCTCTAGTCCATCTGCAGGTTCTGCTGTTCTCTTTCCCCTGTTCTCTAGTCCATCTGCAGGTTCTGCTGTTCTAATATCTTTCCCCTGTTCTCTAGTCCATCTGCAGGTTCTGCTGTTCTCTTTCCCATGTTCTCTAGTCCATCTGCAGGTTCTGCTCTTCTAATGTCTTTCCCCTGTTCTCTAGTCCATCTGCAGGTTCTGCTGTTCTAATATCTTTCCGCTGTTCTCTAGTCCATCTGCAGGTTCTGCTGTTCTAATATCTTTCCCCTGTTCTCTAGTCCATCTGCAGGTTCTGCTGTTCTCTTTCCCCTGTTCTCTAGTCCATCTGCAGGTTCTGCTGTTCTAATATCTTTCCCCTGTTCTCTAGTCCATCTGCAGGTTCTGCTGTTCTCTTTCCCCTGTTCTCTAGTCCATCTGCAGGTTCTGCTGTTCTAATATCTTTCCCCTGTTCTCTAGTCCATCTGCAGGTTCTGCTGTTCTAATATCTTTCCCCTGTTCTCTAGTCCATCTGCAGGTTCTGCTGTTCTAATATCTTTCCCCAGTTCTCTAGTCCATCTGCAGGTTCTGCTGTTCAAATATCTTTCCCCTGTTCTCTAGTCCATCTGCAGGTTCTGCTGTTCTCTTTCCCCTGTTCTCTAGTCCATCTGCAGGTTCTGCTGTTCTCTTTCCCCTGTTCTCTAGTCCATCTGCAGGTTCTGCTATTCTAATATCTTTCCCATGTTCTCTAGTCCATCTGCAGGTTCTGCTGTTCTCTTTCCCATGTTCTCTAGTCCATCTGCAGGTTCTGCTGTTCTCTTTCCCCTGTTCTCTAGTCCATCTGCAGGTTCTGCTGTTCTAATATCTTTCCCCAGTTCTCTAGTCCATCTGCAGGTTCTGCTGTTCTAATATCTTTCCCCTGTTCTCTAGTCCATCTGCAGGTTCTGGTGTTCTCTTTCCCCTGTTCTCTAGTCCATCTGCAGGTTCTGCTGTTCTAATATCTTTCCCCTGTTCTCTAGTCCATCTGCAGGTTCTGCTGTTCTAATATCTTTCCCCTGTTCTCTAGTCCATCTGCAGGTTCTGCTGTTCTAATATCTTTCCCCTGTTCTCTAGTCCATCTGCAGGTTCTGCTGTTCTAATATCTTTCCCCTGTTCTCTAGTCCATCTGCAGGTTCTGCTGTTCTCTTTCCCCTGTTCTCTAGTCCATCTGCAGGTTCTGCTGTTCTCTTTCCCCTGTTCTCTAGTCCATCTGCAGGTTCTGCTGTTCTAATATCTTTCCCCTGTTCTCTAGTCCATCTGCAGGTTCTGCTGTTCTAATATCTTTCCCCTGTTCTCTAGTCCATCTGCAGGTTCTGCTGTTCTAATATCTTTCCCCTGTTCTCTAGTCCATCTGCAGGTTCTGCTGTTCAAATATCTTTCCCCTGTTCTCTAGTCCATCTGCAGGTTCTGCTGCTGTTCTCTTTCCCCTGTTCTCTAGTCCATCTGCAGGTTCTGCTATTCTAATATCTTTCCCATGTTCTCTAGTCCATCTGCAGGTTCTGCTGTTCTCTTTCCCATGTTCTCTAGTCCATCTGCAGGTTCTGCTGTTCTCTTTCCCCTGTTCTCTAGTCCATCTGCAGGTTCTGCTGTTCTAATATCTTTCCCCTGTTCTCTAGTCCATCTGCAGGTTCTGCTGTTCTAATATCTTTCCCCTGTTCTCTAGTCCATCTGCAGGTTCTGCTGTTCTAATATCTTTCCCCTGTTCTCTAGTCCATCTGCAGGTTCTGCTGTTCTAATATCTTTCCCCAGTTCTCTAGTCCATCTGCAGGTTCTGCTATTCTAATATCTTTCCCATGTTCTCTAGTCCATCTGCAGGTTCTGCTGTTCTCTTTCCCATGTTCTCTAGTCCATCTGCAGGTTCTGCTGTTCTAATATCTTTCCCCTGTTCTCTAGTCCATCTGCAGGTTCTGCTATTCTAATATCTTTCCCATGTTCTCTAGTCCATCTGCAGGTTCTGCTGTGGGTTGGTCTTGTGACGTTCTGTCTCTGTCTGATCCTGGGCTGTGTGTTAAGCTGGAGGAGAAGTAAGATCTGTCCTCTCCTAGACAAGGTCCCCAGAACACCACCACCTGGTGCTCCTGGTGTCACCATGACCCTGGGTGTACAGACCCAGAGCCCCGCTTCGTCGCCTCCTCCTTCCCAGGCTGGGAGCACCGTGGCCAGGCAGCAGTACGAGGAACTAGACGGGTCGGTCCATGAGTACCCCTCCACCTTCAGCAGCCCTACTCCATCCGATGATGACTTCACCACCCTCCCCCTCTCCACCCACCGCTCCTCCCGTGGAGCCTACTCTGAGCACAAGGAGCAGCATCTCAAGTCCTACTTTCCCCTACGTCGCTTCTCCACTCCTTCCATCTCATCCATGCTATACAAGCCCATGACCTGCCACCAGTACACAGCGTAGTACACAGCGTTGTAAGAGATCTTCAGTTTCTTGCCAATTTCTCACATGGAATGGCCTTTATTTCTCAGAACAAGAATAGACTGACGAGTTTCAGAAGAAAATTATTTGTTTCTGGCCATTTTGAGCCTGTAATCAAACACACAATTGCTGATGCTCCAGATACTCAACTAGTCTCAAGAAGGCCAGTTTTATTGCTTCTTTAATCAGCACAACAGTTTTCAGCTGTGCTAACATAATTGCAAAAGGGTTTTCTAATGATCAATTAGCCTTTTTAAAACGATAAACTTGGATTAGCGAACACAACGTGTCATTGCAACACAGGACTGATGGTTGCTGATAATGGGCCTCTGTACGCCTATGTAGATATTCCATTAAAAAATCAGCCGTTTCCAGCTACAATAGCCATTGACAACATTAACAATGTCTACACTGTATTTCTGATCAATTTTATGTTATTTTAATGGACAAAAAAAAAACTTTTGAACGGTAGTGTACACAATCCATGTCTCAATTGTCTCAAGGTTTAAAGATCCTTCTTTAACCTGTCTCCTCCCCTTCATCTACACTGATTGAAGTGGATTTAACAAGTGACACAAATAAGGGATCATAGCTTTCAACTGGATTCACCTGTTCAGTCTATGTCATGGAATGAGCAGGTGTTCTTAATGTTTTGTCCACTCAATGTATTGCGATATTTCACGTGATATCATATATCTATCCTGAATTCATCCCTGTTTGTGTTTGTCATGAAATACCGTTATTAATAAGGTATTAATCATTAGTATGGTTATTTACTCCTTGTGAATGGTTAAGTAAGTATAAGTCCTTTTTTACATTTTATTTCAACTTTATTTAACCAGGTAAGCCAGTTGAGAACAAGTTCTCATTTACAACTGCGACCTGGCCAAGATAAAGCAAAGCAGTGCGATAAAAACAACAACAACACAGAGTTACATATGAGGTAAACAAAACATAAAATCAAAACCACAACAGAAAATCTATATACAGTGTGTGCAAATGTAGTAAGTTATAGAGGTAAGGCAATAAATAGGCCATAGTGCAAAATAATTACAATCAAGTAATTTGAGATCCTTGAGTAGGTACCCTTCAAATAAAGTGTTTGATCGATATTTATATCAGTCTCTCTAGACTACCATGTGGTGATCAACCTGCGCCATGATGTGGCGGTGATCGGTACCAAGGAGACGAAGGGTGTGGGCGGAGCCAACACGGTGGGGAACTCCCCCTTCCTGTTTGACCTGCCCCCTGGTGATGTCAGTACACTACCCATCATGATGGAGTTCATCGTCATGCAGGTAGGAGTTACTTTCCTCTGCGTTTCGTACAACATATAATTACCTACCTCACATTGGATATAGTGATGCCTCTATAAATATAGGTGGCTAGATGTACTGTTTTTGTCATGCAATATTTGAAAAAGACCCTCTGAAAAAATATACAGAAATAAAAGAAACCCCTCTATTTACGTTTGAGTCATTTAGCAGACACTCTTATCCAGAGCGACTTAGTCAGTGCATTCAACTGAAGCAACAACCACAGAAAGATCACAACGATTGCCAGTAAAACCTTCTTCATTCCCCCTATAACCCTCTACATTGTAACAGCAGGGTGCTGGGGAGAGTTCTGATTGGTTCAGAGGCTCCAGAGACAGGAGGGATGTGTTTAGGGATGTGTTTAGCCAGGGTCAGGTGGAGAGGGAACGCTGGCACACCGTCCAACGAGAACCTCTGTAAGACAATAAGAACCAATCAGACTCCAGAACATTGGGATACTAACCCAATGAGCGGACAGATCCAGTCAATTATACTCCAGAATTCTGAGATACCAACCAACCAGAACCTCTGTAGGACATCATCAGCCAATATCTGATGTTCTCTGGACAATGGAATATCCAACCTGAGACAGCACAGTTCAGCTTTGGCCCTGATGGACTCAAAACAAGCTGAGGACAGCCATACCATAAGAATATCCATTGGCTAGAAAGCCATGAAGACATTTTACATTTACATTTTAGTCATTTAGCAGACGCTCTTATCCAGAGCGACTTACAGTTAGTGAGTGCATACATTTTCATACTGGCCCCCCCTCTTCAGATCAACGTCTGGGATTGAGCAGATCATAGACTGCTGATATAGCTGGATGGAGTGAAACTCTACTACGCAGGTATGTGTTGAGCATGACTTTGGAGAGACACTTGAAAGGAAAACTTGCATGTTTTGGACTGGCATTTGAACTGGAGAATACAAGCATTGAATAGAATAGAGTCGTACCGCTTGGTGTAGGGACTGTCTATATATGTAGCTATGTACTGTGTATATACAGTGCCTTCGGAAAGTATTCAGACCCCTTGACATTTTCCACATTTTGTTACGTTACAGCCTTGTTCTAAAATGGATGAAATTGTTTTTTTTCCCTCATCAATCTACACACAATAGCCCATAATGACAAAGTAAAAACTGGCTTTATAAATCTTTGCAAAAACGGAAATATCACATTTACATGAACGAGCAGTATGGCTGGTGGCATTGTCATGCTGGAGGGTCATGTCAGGATGAGCCTGCAGGAAGGGTACCACATGAGGGAGGAGGATGTCTTCCCTGTGACGCACAGCGTTGAGATTGCCTGCAATGACAACGAGCTCAGTCCGATGATGCTGTGACCCTCCACCTCCAAATCGATCCCGCTCCAGAGTACAGGCCTCGGTGTAACGCTCATTCCTTCTACGATAAACGCAAATCCGACCATCACCCCTGGTGAGACAAAACCGTGACTCGTCAGTGTAGAGCACTTTTTGCCAGTCCTGTCTGGTCCAGCGACGGTGGGTTTGTGCCCATAGGCGACGTTGTTGCCGGTGATGTCTGGTGAGGACCTGCCTTACAACAGGCCTACAAGCCCTCAGTCCAGCCTCTCTTAGCCTATTGCGGACAGTCTGAGCACTGATGGAGGGATTGTGCGTTCCTGGTGTAACTTGGGCAGTTGTTGTTGCTATCCTGTACCTGTCCCGCAGGTGTGATGTTCGGATGTACCGATCCTGTGCAGGTGTTGTTACACGTGGTCTGCCACTGCGAGGACGATCAGCTGTCCGTCCTGTCTCCCTGTAGCGCTGTCTTAGGTGTCTCACAGTACGGACATTGCATTTTATTGCCCTGGCCACATCATGCAGCATGCCTAAGGCACGTTCATGCAGATGAGCAGGGACCCTGGGCATCTTTCTTTTGGTGTTTTTCAGAGTCAGTAGAAAGGCCTCTTTAGTGTCCTAAGTTTTCATAACTGTGACCTTAATTGCCTACCGTCTGTAAGCTGTTAGTGTCTTAACGACCGTTCCACAGGTGCATGTTCATTAATTGTTTATGGTTCACTGAACAAGCATGGGAAACAGTGTTTAAACCCTTTACAATGAAGATCTGTGAAGTTATTTGGATTTTTACAAATTATCTTTGAAAGACAGGGTCCTGAAAAAGGGACGTTTCTTTTTTTGCTGAGTTTGTTTATATATATATATATATATATATATATATATATATATATATATATATATATGTAGCTATGTACTGTATATGTAGTGTGATGTCACGAGAGGCTGTGTCCTGGAGGGACGTTACATCCCCCTGAGATGGCTGCAAACCCAGACAGCTATGGCTCCATCTGCTGGTATGGTCGGGAACTCCAACCCTCTATGGCCAATCTTCCCACGCAGCTGAAACCAATCAGGAGGTGATGAGCGGAAGGTTTGGGAAGGGGAGAGACACAGTCTCCAAGCTGGGCTCTCTGGAGGACAAGAGTGCTGCACGTCCACTTCCATGAGGAATATAAGGATTTGGAGATACTTACCTTTGGGAAATACTCACCTTTGGATATATGCACCTGTGGAAATACGTGTGGGACATTTGGAAGGACGTTTTGCTGGGTTGGCCACTAGCTGCAACGTGGAAGACAGTAAGACTGGGGAAAAGTTATTTGAGCGAGGGAGAGTTATGATTTTGGATGTGGAAGAGACATCCCTGAACTGTTAACCCTTAAGAGCCACCAGAGAACAGTATTGTGTTATACTTTCGTTAGTTTCCCAAGACCTTTAATAAAATCCTTGTTTTGGTTGAACCTGGTCTCCTTGCACTACTTGAGCAATCCCGCTGAAAGCTGTGTAGCCTCTCGTGACATCACAGTAGCTATGTACTGTATATGTATGCAATGATGTGTATATATATATAATTAGGCCTCATATCATACGAGTGCATTACACTGCATACAATTATTTTTGTAGCTTTGTGAGTTGTACTTTATCTGAAATAAAAGTGTTGTTCAACCCTAGGCTAACGAGATCTTACATTTGTCCTTATTCAGGGAGTTGGATGACAGATTGTTTGCAATTCATTTAGATGAGAACAATCATGATAGTAAATTTGATCACTGATCGTGATCGTGAGCATTTTTTTATTACAACAAAATGAGAATATCACACACCTCCAGAAACGTTATGCTGTATGTGGTTAACGTTAGTTTTAATGTATTAGCCACATTAACATTGCTACTAACAAACAGGCCTTTAGGTATGCATCTCGATCCTTAGCTTTTTCCAGCTTGTATAGCGACAATGTCATACAGAAAATCATCATCCGTTGTCATCATCTCATTATTATAAATGGAACACATTTCACCTCCTTGTCTCCTCATAATCATCAACAAAAGCACCACATGTATAACCACTAATCAGTATATTGACATTAACACTGGTCTGTAAGACTTTGGATTTGTATCACTTGGTGGCTAAAGTAAGACTTCACACAAAGACGGACTCCATTAGCTTCGATGTTTGCAGAGCTGTAGGATGGAACCAATATAGTGGAAGATCTACGACTACACTGCTTATACGTATAAAGACGCTTCAGATCTGAAAACCTTGGAGTAGTTGGGGCCAAGGGGAAGGGGTAGGGAGCAAATTAGGACCAGGTATGACCCGCCTGTAGTATGCCTTAGCCACAGCCTCCATCTTCCTCTTCCTCTTCCTCCAATTCAGGGCTGCCGATCTGCACCTGTCTAGCCAGGAACAGTCCATCTTCCCAGCGGGGGGGTGGTGGTGGTGATGATGATCCCCGCTGCATGTCTCTCTCCATGGGACGATCCGATAGAAGAGGCACCCCGCTCTCTGACGTGGTCTTGTCTGACGAGTTAGACGCTGTGGCACCCAACCCCTGGATCTGCGGCTGAAACCTTAGCTTGGCTGGGTCAGGACAACATGGAAATCAAACCCAACTAAAAGTGTTGTGTAGTTGGAAAAAGTCCAAGGTCCAAGCACCCAAGTGGATTTTAGATGTAACGGGCATTGATCATTTTAAAGACAGCTATGCATTTTCGGGCATTAAGACCTTCCTCAGGGTTTTACTGTGACCTCGCTTGGTTAGGTGAGGTCCAACATAACAACACACATGGAATCAGATTGGGAATCAGATTAATTCAACGATTGAAATGATTTTTCAGTTCAGTAGATTACGGTCTGTTTTGTAATGTTGTCAGACCCACACATGATCATTGCCGAAGCCATTTCAAAGGTCAGAGAAACAGCGTAGATCCAGAACAGAGGCTTACCCATAACCACTCTGAGGGAGGGCATGGTCAAGTGACGTCGTAATGCTTGTTTCAACCTGGAAGCACACCATCGGAAATAAGTGCTGTAATGCTTTCCTGTGTAGTCTCAAAATGTGGTTGTGGGCGCTGAGATTGTTTCATGTGTTGTCCTCTCTGAGTTCTCTTCACCCGTACGTACACTTTAATATATCCAGAAAAACAAACAAACTCAAACTTGGAAGGAAGCCTGGGCATTTTTGGATTACTTTATCTCAGTTTGATTGCCAAATGCTTACAAAGCTACAAAACAGACAATTATACTGTACTAATCCAGTTATGGAAGTGTTGTTATGAACCGGTATGCCCCTGTTCTGGATGACATAAGCACATGTATTTTAAGGACACACATTAATCCCAAGAAGTGAATATTCAGCCAGCAGATCCAATGGTTAAGGCTAATCATAGGGATAGAAATTGATTGAGGTATGGTTAAGGTAAGGTTAGGGTTAGGCATAGCCAGGGTTAGCAAACTGCCATCTGAAACCATTCCAAATCTGCCAGCTGTAAACACACTGGCAGCTACCTAATCCCAAAGCATCATTCCCACTGAGCTCTCTCTCCCCCACACACAGCAGTGGGACCACAGATCACGATCAGCAGCCTAGATAGATTTATAATGGGATCATTGCACTGATTCATTCACATCTTTCACCTTTCTGGAGGTTCTCATTTCTCTCTTTCAGATTGCTGATTTCCACACTCATGCCTGACATCTGGTATGGGAGGGAAACGGTTGGGTTTTTAGGCTGAACTAAAGGTTGAAGCTACAGATCTGCTCCTTTAATTTGAAAAGGCTTTCTACACTCTTAGAAAAAAGGGTTCCAAAATGGTTCTTTGGTTGTCCTCATAGGAGAACCCTATTTGGTTCCAGGTAGAACCCTTTTTGGTTCCAGGTAGAACCCTTTTTGTTTCCAGGTAGAACCCTATTTGGTTCCAGGTAGAACCCTATTTGGTTCCAGGTAGAACCCTATTTGATTCCAGGTAAAACCCTTTTTGGTTCCAGGTAGAACCCTCTACATGGAACCCAAAACGGTTCTACTTCAAACCAAAAGGGTTCTACCTGGAACCAAAAAGGGTTCTTCAAACGGTTCTCCTATGGGGACAGCCGAATAACCCTTTTAGGTTCTAGATAGCACCTTTTTTTCCTAAGAGTGTATGGCAAAGGAATCATCATGCCAGTTTCCTCAGCCACAAATGGGATTATTCATCCCAGTATAGCGAGCGTCATATGTGAGATGATCGTTGTGCTGCATTTCACAGAGGAGTGATTATGGACTGACACTCTCTCTGTCTCTGTCTCTGTCTCTGTCTGTCTCTCTCTCTGTCTCTGTCTCTGGCTCTCTCTCTCTCTCTCTCTAGTTCTCTCTCTGTCTCTGTCTGTCTCTGTCTCTGTCTGTCTCTGTCTCTGTCTCTGTGTGTGTTTGATTAAGACAGAAGCCAGGATTAACTAAGTCTGCACATATGTGTGTTTATATGTCGAGGTGAAATCTGCTGGATGACTTGCAAGTTAGGGGCACATCAGTGCGTCATTTAATTTCAGTGCGTAAGCTGCTACATGCAATATCATGCTGCCATTAATGATATTAGTTTCTGCATGTTGGGTCCAGATGCTAATTTATCACTCAGTTAGTATAGTAAGCACCCGGGGGTGGCATTATTAAGGCCTGTCATAAAAAACTGTATAAACTAAAGGCTTTATAGGGTCATTCATCAAGTATTCATAAACACTGCATAAATGCAGTCATACTACATATTTGAAGGATTTCCTACCGTGTGGGTCTTGCAGTGGAGTACCTCCCTAAGGCGAGTCACCTCCTCCTCCACCTCCCTCTCTAGTTCCTCCCTCTCTGGGTCCTCCTCCTCTTCCTGCTCCTCAGACACAGGCCCCAGTCCTGCTCCCTGCTGCTGCTCCCTCATCAGCTCCTTCTCTCTCTTCCTCTGGCTGTGTAGTGGGTCAAGGGAGTTCTGATTGGTAGAAAGAGGAGAAGGACTGAAGCAAGACACTCATATACCTGCTACCTCCTACATATAGTATACCTGCTACATACACTACCAGTCAAAAGTTTGGACACACCTACTCATTCAAGGGTTTTTCTTTATTTTTACTATTTTTTACATTGTAGAATAATAGTGAAGACATCAAAACTATGAAATAACACATATGGAATCATGTAGTAACCAAAAAAGTGTTAAACAAATCAACATATATTTGAGATTTGAGATTCTTCAACTAGCCACCCTTTGCCTTGATGACAGCTTTGCACACTTGGCATTCTCTCAACCAGCTTCATGAGGTAGTCAGTTGGAATGCATTTCAATTAACAGGTGTGACTTCTTAAAAGTTAATTTGTGGAATTTATTTCATTTTTAATGCGTTTGAGCCAATCAGTTGTGTTGTGACAAGGTAGACAGAAGATAGCCCTATTTGGTAAAATACCAAGTCCATATTATGGCAAGAACAGCTCAAATAAGCAAAGAGAAACGACAGTCCATCATTACTTTAAGACATGAAGGTCAGTCAATCCGGAAAATTTCAAGAACTTTGAAAGTTTCTAGAAGTGCAGTCGCAAAAACCATCAAGTGCGATGATGAAACTGGCTCTCATGAGGACCGCCACAGGAATGGAAGACCCTGAGTTACCTCTGCTGCAGAGGATACATTCATTAGAGTTACCAGCCTCAGAAATTGCAGCCCAAATAAATGCTTCATAGAGTTCAAGTAACAGACACATCTCAACAACGACTATTCAGAGGAGACTGTGTGAAACAGGCCTTCATGGTCGAATTGCTGCAAAGAAACCACTACTAAAGGACACCAATCAGAAGAAGAGACCTGCTTGGGCCAGGAAACACGAGCAATGGACATTAGACCAGTGGAAATTTGTCCTTTGGTCTAGAGTCCAAATTGGAGATTTTTGGTTCCAACTGCCGTGTCTTTGTGAGACTCGGTGTGGGTGAGCGGATGATCTCCGCATGTGTAGTTCCCATCGTTAAGCATGGAGGAGGAGGTGTTATGGTGCTTTGCTGGTGACACGGTCTGTGATTTATTTATAATTCAAGGCACACTTAACCAGCATGGCTACCACAGCATTCTGCAGCCCTACGCCATCCCATCTGGTTTGGGCTTAGTGGGACTATCATTTGTTGTTCAACAGGACAATGACCCAACACATCTCCAGGCTGTGTAAGGGCTATTTGACCAAGAAGGAGAGTGATGGAGTGCTGCATCAGATGACCTGGCATCCACAATCCCCCGACCTCAATCCAATTGAGATGGTTTTGGATGAGTTGGACCTCAGAGTGAAGGAAAAGCAGCCAACAAGTGCTCAGCATATGTGGGAACTCCTTCAAGACGGTTGGAAAAGCATTCCAGGTGAAGCTGGTTGAGAGAATGCCAAGAGTGCGCAAAGCTGTCATCAAGGCAAAGGGTGGCTATTTAAAGAATCTGAAATATAAAACATATTTTGATTTGTTTAACACATTTTTTGGTTACTACATGATTCCATATGTGTTATTTCATAGTTTTGATGTCTTCACTATTATTCTACATTGTTAAAAAAACTAATCAATAAAGGAAAAACCCTTGAATGAGTAGGTGTGTCCGGAATTTTGACTTGTAGAGTACCTGGTACATATACCTGCTACATATACCTACTACATATAGCTGCTACATACACTACCAGTCAAAAGTTTGGACACACCTACTCATTCAAGGTTTTTCTTTATTTTTTACTATTTTTTACATT
The DNA here is from genome assembly GCF_020615455.1 of Coregonus clupeaformis. Lineage (NCBI taxonomy): Eukaryota > Metazoa > Chordata > Actinopteri > Salmoniformes > Salmonidae > Coregonus > Coregonus clupeaformis. The sequence continues at coordinate 144,952 of NW_025533617.1, forward strand.
GTAGAATAACTAAATTCCACAAATTAACTTTTAAGAAGGAACACCTGTTAATTGAAATGCATTCCAGGTGACTACCTCATGAAGCTGGTTGAGAGAATGCCAAGAGTGTGCAAAGCTGTCATCAAGGCAAAGGGTGGCTATTTGAAGAGTCTAAAATATAACATGTATTTTGATTTGTTTAACACTTTTTTGGTTACTACATGATTCCATTTGTGTTATTTAATGGTGATGTCTTCACTATTCTACAATGCAAACATTTTTAAAAAATAAAGAAAAACCCTTGAATGAGTAGGTGTGTCCAAACTTTTGACTAGTAGTGTATACCTGCTACATATACCTACTACATATACCTACTACGTACAGTATACTTACTACATATACAGTACTGTAACTTACTACATATACAGTACTGTAAATTACTACATATACAGTACTGTAACTTACTACATATACAGTACCGTAACTTACTACATATACAGTACTGTAACTTACTACATATACAGTACTGTAAATTACTACATATACAGTACTGTAACTTACTACATATACAGTACTGTAAATTACTACATATACAGTACTGTAACTTACTACATATACAGTACTGTAAATTACTACATATACAGTACTGTAACTTACTACATATACAGTACCGTAACTTACTACATATACAGTACTGTAACTTACTACATATACAGTACTGTAAATTACTACATATACAGTACTGTAAATTACTACATATACAGTACCGTAACTTACTACATATACAGTACTGTAAATTACTACATATACAGTACCGTAACTTACTACATATACAGTACTGTAACTTACTACATATACAGTACTGTAAATTACTACATATACAGTACTGTAACTTACTACATATACAGTACCGTAACTTACTACATATACAGTACTGTAACTTACTACATATACAGTACTGTAAATTACTACATATACAGTACTGTAAATTACTACATATACAGTACCGTAACTTACTACATATACAGTACCGTAACTTACTACATATACAGTACTGTAAATTACTACATATACAGTACCGTAACTTACTACATATACAGTACCGTAACTTACTACATATACAGTACTGTAAATTACTACATATACAGTACTGTACATGGGATCAACTGAACTTCAGTACCTATTTTTATCCTTCCCAGCTATCATATTGGCTCAACCCCGTCTTGACTCTCACTTACAATAAACACACATCTGAGCTTACCTTGATGACCTTCGACTTCGGCACCCAGTCTTGCAGTGAGCGACCTCCTCCTCTTCCACTCTGATCTCCTCCTGCTGATCTGCCATAGACCTGACCCAACTGCTCACGCTCCTTAAATAGACTCTTCAGCTGGTCATTCAAACAATAACATAACTAATCAATAATACACCAAAGTGTGTAACTATTCAATAATACACCAAAGTGTGTAACTAATCAATACTACACCAAAGAGAGGAGCTTCTGTAGGTATAACAGAAACACAACAATCCTCATAAGCCTACTATACCTGTTCTGTTCTAATAGTCTACTGTACCTGTTCTAATAGTCTACTGTACCTGTTCTGTTCTAATAGTATACTATACCTGTTATGTTCTAATAGTCTACTATACCTGTTCTGTTCTAATAGTCTACTGTACCTGTTCTGTTCTAATAGTCTACTATACCTGTTCTGTTCTAATAGTCTACTATACCTGTTCTGTTCTAATAGTCTACTGTACCTGTTCTGTTCTAATAGTCTACTGTACCTGTTCTGTTCTAATAGTCTACTGTACCTGTTCTGTTCTAATAGTCTACTGTACCTGTTCTGTTCTAATAGTCTACTATACCTGTTCTGTTCTAATAGTCTACTATACCTGTTCTGTTCTAATAGTCTACTGTACCTGTTCTGTTCTAATAGTCTACTGTACCTGTTCTGTTCTAATAGTCTACTGTACCTGTTATGTTCTAATAGTCTACTGTACCTGTTATGTTCTAATAGTCTACTGTACCTGTTCTAATAGTCTACTGTACCTGTTCTAATAGTCTACTATACCTGTTCTGTTCTAATAGTCTACTGTACCTGTTCTGTTCTAATAGTCTACTGTACCTGTTCTGTTCTAATAGTCTACTGTACCTGTTCTGTTCTAATAGTCTACTGTACCTGTTCTGTTCTAATAGTCTACTATACCTGTTCTGTTCTAATAGTCTACTATACCTGTTCTGTTCTAATAGTCTACTGTACCTGTTATGTTCTAATAGTCTACTGTACCTGTTATGTTCTAATAGTCTACTGTACCTGTTCTAATAGTCTACTATACCTGTTCTGTTCTAATAGTCTACTGTACCTGTTCTGTTCTAATAGTCTACTGTACCTGTTCTGTTCTAATAGTCTACTATACCTGTTCTGTTCTAATAGTCTACTGTACCTGTTCTGTTCTAATAGTCTACTGTACCTGTTCTAATAGTCTACTGTACCTGTTCTGTTCTGATAGTCTACTGTACCTGTTCTGTTCTAATAGTCTACTGTACCTGTTCTGTTCTAATAGTCTACTATACCTGTTCTGTTCTAATAGTCTACTGTACCTGTTCTGTTCTAATAGTCTACTGTACCTGTTCTGTTCTAATAGTCTACTGTACCTGTTCTAATAGTCTACTGTACCTGCTCTGTTCTAATAGTCTACTGTACCTGTTCTGTTCTAATAGTCTACTGTACCTGTTCTAATAGTCTACTGTACCTGCTCTGTTCTAATAGTCTACTGTACCTGTTCTAATAGTCTACTGTACCTGTTCTGTTCTAATATTCTACTGTACCTGTTCTGTTCTAATAGTCTACTGTACCTGTTCTGTTCTAATAGTCTACTATACCTGTTCTGTTCTAATAGTCTACTGTACCTGTTCTGTTCTAATAGTCTACTGTACCTGTTCTGTTCTAATAGTCTACTGTATCTGTTCTAATAGTCTACTGTACCTGCTCTGTTCTAATAGTCTACTGTACCTGTTCTGTTCTAATAGTCTACTGTACCTGTTCTAATAGTCTACTGTACCTGCTCTGTTCTAATAGTCTACTGTACCTGTTCTGTTCTAATAGTCTACTGTACCTGTTCTAATAGTCTACTGTACCTGTTCTGTTCTAATAGTCTACTGTACCTGTTCTAATAGTCTACTGTACCTGTTCTGTTCTAATATTCTACTGTACCTGTTCTGTTCTAATAGTCTACTATACCTGTTCTGTTCTAATAGTCTACTGTACCTGTTCTGTTCTAATAGTCTACTGTACCTGTTCTGTTCTAATAGTCTACTGTACCTGTTCTGTTCTAATAGTCTACTATACCTGTTCTGTTCTAATAGTCTACTGTACCTGTTCTAATAGTCTACTGTACCTGTTCTAATAGTCTACTGTACCTGTTCTGTTCTAATAGTCTACTGTACCTGTTCTGTTCTAATAGTCTACTGTACCTGTTCTGTTCTAATAGTCTACTGTACCTGTTCTGTTCTAATAGTCTACTGTACCTGTTCTGTTCTAATATTCTACTGTACCTGTTCAGTCACCAGTCTTCTCTGTTTATCCTGGTCTACTATGTTATCCACCAGTTTCTCTTCCTGTTTCTCTTCCTCTTTCTTGCTGCCAGCAGCTGCTTTCTGTTGTTTAGCCTGTAGATAAGGAAAGGCAACACATATTGTCTGCATAAACTGACTCTTTCTCTATAGCTTTAATGAGACATGGTAGTGTTTTACCCTTGCCAGGTCCCAGATCTTGTCATTTGGCAAAGCGATCTGGGACCAAGCTAAAGGTTTCTAGTACTAGAGTTTGGGACACTGATGTGTGTAGTCTACCTGATGGAACACTGTCTATATGTATAGTCTATCTGATGGAACACTGTCTATATGTATAATCCACTTGATGGAACACCGTCTATATGTATAGTCTATCTGATGGAACACTGTCTATATGTATAATCCACTTGATGGAACACCGTCTATATGTATAGTCTATCTGATGGAACACTGTCTATATGTATAATCCACTTGATGGAACACTGTATATATGTATAACCTACCTATCTGATGGAACAATGTCTATATGTATAACCTACCTACCTGATGGAACACTGTCTATATGTATAGTCTATCTGATGGAACACTGTCTATATGTATAGTCTATCTGATGGAACACTGTCTATATGTATAACCTACCTATCTGATGGAACACTGTCTATATGTATAGTCTATCTGATGGAACACTGTCTATATGTATAATCCACTTGATGGAACACTGTCTATATGTATAATCTATCTGATGGAACACTGTCTATATGTATAACCTACCTATCTGATGGAACACTGTCTATATGTATAGTCTACCTGATGGAACACTGTCTATATGTATAATCCACTTGATGGAACACTGTCTATATGTATAGTCTACCTGATGGAACACTGTCTATATGTATAATCCACTTGATGGAACACTGTCTATATGTATAGTCTATCTGATGGAACACTGTCTATATGTATAACCTACCTATCTGATGGAACATTGTCTATATGTATAACCTACCTACCTGATGGAACACTGTCTATATGTATAACCTACCTATCTGATGGAACACTGTCTATATGTATAGTCTACCTGATGGAACACTGTCTATATGTATAGTCTACCTGATGGAACACTGTCTATATGTATAGTCTACCTGATGGAACACTGTCTATATGTATAGTCTACCTGATGGAACACTGTCTATATGTATAGTCTACCTGATGGAACACTGTCTATATGTATAGTCTACCTATCTGATGGAACACTGTCTATATGTATAACCTACCTATCTGATGGAACACTGTCTATATGTATAACCTACCTATCTGATGGAACACTGTCTATATGTATAGTCTATCTGATGGAACACTGTCTATATGTATAGTCTACCTGATGGAACACTGTCTATATGTATAGTCTACCTATCTGATGGAACACTGTCTATATGTATAGTCTACCTGATGGAACACTGTCTATATGTATAGTCTACCTGATGGAACACTATCTATATGTATAATCTACCTGATGGAACACTGTCTATATGTATAATCCACTTGATGGAACACTGTCTATATGTATAACCTACCTATCAGATGGAACACTGTCTATATGTATAACCTACTGATCTGAAGTAACACTGTCTATATGTATAGTATATCTGATGGAACACTGTCTATATGTATAATCCACTTGATGGAACACTGTCTATATGTATAACCTACCTATCAGATGGAACACTGTCTATATGTATAGTCTATCTGATGGAACACTGTCTATACGTATAGTCTACCTGATGGAACACTGTCTATACGTATAGTCTACCTGATGGAACACTGTCTATATGTATAGTCTATCGATGGAACACTGTCTATATGTATAGTCTATTGATGGAACACTGTCTATATGTATAGTCTACCTGATGGAACACTGCCTATATGTATAGTCTATTGATGGAACACTGTCTATATGTATAGTCTACCTGATGGAACACTGTCTATATGTATAGTCTACCTGATGGAACACTGTCTATATGTATAGTCTATTGATGGAACACTGTCTATATGTATAGTCTATTGATGGAACACTGTCTATATGTATAGTCTATCTGATGGAACACTGTCTATATGTATAGTCTACCTGATGGAACACTGTCTATATGTATAGTCTATTGATGGAACACTGTCTATATGTATAGTCTATTGATGGAACACTGTCTATATGTATAGTCTACCTGATGGAACACTGTCTATATGTATAGTCTACCTGATGGAACACTGTCTATATGTATAGTCTACCTGATGGAACACTGTCTATATGTATAATCTATTGATGGAACACTGTCTATATGTATAGTATATCTGATGGAACACTGTCTATATGTATAGTCTACCTGATGGAACACTGTCTATATGTATAGTCTATTGATGGAACACTGTCTATATGTATAGTCTATTGATGGAACACTGTCTATATGTATAGTCTACCTGATGGAACACTGTCTATATGTATAGTCTATTGATGGAACACTGTCTATATGTATAGTCTACCTGATGGAACACTGTCTATATGTATAGTCTACCTGATGGAACACTGTCTATATGTATAGTCTACCTGATGGAACACTGTCTATATGTATAGTCTACCTGATGGAACACTGTCTATATGTATAGTCTATTGATGGAACACTGTCTATATGTATAGTCTATTGATGGAACACTGTCTATATGTATAGTCTACCTGATGGAACACTGTCTATATGTAGTCTACCTGATGGAACACTGTCTATATGTATAGTCTACCTGATGGAACACTGTCTATATGTATAGTCTACCTGATGGAACACTGTCTATATGTATAGTCTATTGATGGAACACTGTCTATATGTATAGTCTATTGATGGAACACTGTCTATATGTATAGTCTACCTGATGTAGCTGGCGTAGAGTCTGTAGCCTCTGAACTGCCTGGTCTCTCTCCTGTTGCAGCTGATTGGCTCTACTCCTGCTCTCTGTGAGCAAGACAGAGCGTGTGTGTGAGCGTGTTTGGAAGTTCAATGGTAAGTGCAATGACTCCAGTGGCTTCTTCTGCCCTCCTGCTCTTTCCATAGAAACGCCTACCCTCTAGCTTATCCCTCAGTGAGTCAGTGTGCTGCGCTTTTTCTTGGCCTCCACTACATAGACCTCCGCCGGCCTGCTCCTTTAGCTTAACCAGCTGTGGCAATGAGAGAGAGGGAGGGGGAGAAAGAAAGAAAGATAGAAAAAGCAAAAGAGAGAGAAAGGGGGAGGTATCTTTCATAATGGACAAAACATCAAAGATATACGGTAATTCCTCTGAGAAGTGATAAGAGCCCTTCAATACCTTATTATTATATTTTTATTTTAATACCTTCAACTCCAGTGTAGAAACCTTGATTTGTGCCTCTGTCCTCTCGGCATCTCTCAGTCTTTCCAGACTCCTCAGAGCGTGCTCCCTGCAACAGGACAATGACACATCCGACAACATTCTCTCATCATGTGTCATCTTTGGATCAGCTGTGAGAGATACTGTTCATTTCCAAATGTCCATGTTACAGGTAAGGCTCACGTACGTCTCCCTCAGCTGCTGCTCTCTCTCCGCCACTTTCAGCTCCAGCTTCTGAACTTCATTATTTTGCTGTGACACCTCATGACAGTCAGGATGTGCAGAATGGGGAAACACATGAACAAATTGACTGATTGTTTAATTGATTGATTGATTGATTGACTGATGGACTGATAACCCCACCTGTCCCCTGGCTGACTGTAGCTCATGTTGCTACTCCTCCAGTTCAGTGTCTCTGTCCCTCAGCATGTCCCACTCCTTCTGTAACTCTACCCTCACCTGGCCCCGATCCACCTCCTCCAGGGACACCTTCTGTAACTCTACCCTCACCTGGCCCCCATCCACCTCCTCCAGGGACACCTTCTGTAACTCTACCCTCACCTGGCCCCCATCCACCTCCTCCAGGGACACCTTCTGTAGCTTTGCCCTCACCTGGCCCCCATCCACCTCCTCCAGGGACACCTTCTGTAACTCTACCCTCACCTGGCCCCCATCCACCTCCTCCAGGGACACCTTCTGTAGCTTTGCCCTCACCTGGCCCCCATCCACCTCCTCCAGGGACACCTTCTGTAGCTTTGCCCTCACCTGGCCCCGATCCACCTCCTCCAGGGACACCTTCTGTAACTCTACCCTCACCTGGCCCCCATCCACCTCCTCCAGGGACACCTTCTGTAGCTTTGCCCTCACCTGGCCCCCATCCACCTCCTCCAGGGACACCATCTGCAGCTTTGCCCTCACCTGGCCCAGTTCCCCATCCACCTCCTCCAGGGACACCTTCTGTAACTTTGCCCTCACCTGGCCCAGTTCCCCATCCACCTCCTCCAGGGTCACCTGTGCAGCCTGTGTCTGTGGTGGTATACTATGACAGACAAAAAATGAACATGTTTCTTTGTCTCTGTGTAATGGGTAAATCAAGATGTATTATAGTGCATTCAGAATCCTGAGACAGACGGACAGAAAGACAGACAACATTTGGATTCATCAGAATGCATACATGACTATGCTCGTGCAAGTAGTCCTGGTTCTACGTCCATAGGAAATACCACATTATTATATATTTAACTGAAGAATCAGATCATACTCACTCTGTCTCTGTTCCTTTATCAGAAGTTTGCACCGCTTCCCCACCTGCAGAGGATAACAGTGTAAAAGGTAGTTTGTCAACCCGCCGTGTCTTCCGTACTGCACCAACGGCACCACAGACTGATAGACTGTCACTCTATTCCAGGTTGTAGGCAACCCTGTTCCTGGAGTGCCGCCAATACTGCAGGATTCTGTCCCAACTAGGCACCACACTGAGAAACGTAGTTAATTGATCATTTCGGTGTGATTGCCTAAATTCAACGCACCTGGCCTTCCAGGTCGGTTAAATCAAAAGCATGAAGTACCTGCGGCACTCCAGGACCAGGGTTGCCGATCCCTGCTCTATTCCCCTTGAATTAATTAATGAATAAATGAATTGCTGAATAAATTAATGAATGAATCAACATTTTACCCAAGATATGATTGCCTTTTACCTTTGAGTCTTTTGTGCAGAGCTTGACTCCTGCTCCTCTCCAGCTCCACCTGTTGTTTACAGGCATCCAGCTCCACCTTCAGCAGAGAACCAGCATCTTTTCTGACTCTGCTCAACTCTGCCTCTGTACTGGCCCAGTGCAGGTGAAGAGTCTGAATCTCTTCCCTGAAGGAAGAACACATTCATGTAATGGTCAGTTATAGACATTTGAAATGTCTGGGATTCATAATTGGTCTAATCGAAATGCCCATCATGATAGTTCCACACTCACTTGTCTCTCTGCCCCTCTGTCTGAAGTCTCTCGACCTCCACCTTCAGCCCTGTCACCTCCTCTTGATGCTGGAAGCCACAAATCTCACAACTACACAGATCTCAACAATACAGAACACTAATGATCAATAAGGAATCACATAGAGAGGGATTGATTCTGTCTACAGCTATGGTACATTAAATAGGGTGATTGCTTGATCAATTGAGTGACCGATTGATTTTTATTTACTACATCTACAGCCATGGTACGTTAGAGACGATCTCATCTTGGCCCCGTGTAGCTCAGTTGGTAGAGCATGGCGCTTGCAACGCCAGGGTTGTGGGTTCGATTCCCACGGGCGGGGGGCCAGTATGAAAAAATGTATGCGCTCACTAACTGTAAGTCGCTCTGGATAAGAGCGTTCTGCTAAAATGTCTAAAATGAAATGAATAAAATCTTACTGTATCTCCAGGGTTCTTCTCTCTGAGTTCATCTAGTTCTGCCTGGGTGGATTGTAGCGCCATAGCCACATCCTGCCACTTCTCGCTCCAGTGTGCGGCCACACCCCTCAGCTGCTCCATGTTCTGAGCCGACTCAGCCTCCAACCGCTGATGCTCCTCCCCCTGATGACGCAGACCCTCCTCCTTTTCCAGGAGCTCCGCCTCCAAGGTCAGGCAGCGATCATGCAGCATCTGGTTCTCTGACTCCAAGGCATCCTGGGATTCACTGGTAATATGATGTGGTGTTATTGATGTTAGCGATGACAATCCTATCATTAATGCATGTCCATAGTTGTTGTGTAAGAGTGTCAAAGACATTATGAAACCCAAATCAACCCCAAGCCTCTACCCACTATACACTTGTGTAGATCTGAGAGGATTGGATAGGTGTAAATAGGCCTGTGGCGGTCATGAAATTGTGTCAGCCGGTCATTGTCATGCAAAAGTATGCCGGTCTCACGGCAATTGACCGTTAATTAACATAAACATGTTTAACAACTCCAGGCCCTCCACGCTGATGCACACCTTTGGACCCTCTACATTTAAAAAAGTATAATAAATCAATTTAATATACACCATCACAATAAACCCATTATTTATTTTAGGCAGGTCTAAAGAAACATTATGATTTGAAGAAAATGAATCTCAGAAGAACAGAATATGAGTTGGCCTACTGTATGTTTATCTAGCTTTGCGCCATGCCACAGGCTATTGGCTTGTTCATTTAGCTGACGAGATATGCTTCTAAGTCCCATGCCATTATTTTTTATATTATATGATTTTACAGTAAGAAGAATATAATTGAATAAAATAGAAAGGATGTTTTTCCCATTCCAGAGCGGATGCGCATATGAAGTGGATATGCTGAGCGTAAAAGTTATCATTTGAAACAGGTCCTAGAGGCCAGATGTAGAGTTATTTGGCATCTTTAGCTGTGAATGATACAACCCTTAGAATGTCTTAGAAATCAAAACATATCTGGGCTGCATGGTGCGACTATAGGCTACTGATGATTTGAGAAAGTCGCCAAAGTTCCTTGCTTCGTCTGCACATTTAAAAAAAAAAACATTTTTAGTCATTTAGCAGACGCTCTTATCCAGAGCGACTTACAGGAGCAATTAGGGTTAAGTGCCTTGCTCAAGGGCACATCGACAGATTTTTCACCTAGTCGGCTCGGGGATTAGAACCAGCGACCTTTCGGTTACTGGCACAACGCTCTTACTCACTAAGCTACCTGCCGCCCACATGCTGTTCTCTCATCAAGTGATCATATTTTCAGACTATTTCAATGGAATCTTTATGCAAAATTTATTTTGATTTAGAATGGCCCATCCTATCTGTCATATCTTTAATCTGAGCCTAGAGGAAAGTCTTTGTCCTCAGGCCTGGAGGGAAGCGAAAGTCATTCCGCTACCCAAGAATGGTAAAGCAGCCTTTACTGGTTCTAACAGCAGACCTATCAGCTTGCTGCCAGCTCTTAGCAAACTGTTGGAAAAAATTGTGTTTGACCAAATACAATGCTATTTCTCTGTAAACAAATTAACAACAGACTTTCAACATGCTTATAGGCAAGGGCACTCAACATATACTGCACTGACACAAATGACTGATGATTGGTTGAAAGAAATTGATAATAAGAAGATTGTGGGAGCTGTACTGTTAGATTTCAGTGCAGCCTTTATATTATGGATCATAACCTGTTGTTGAAAAAACGTATGTGTTATGGCTTTTCAACCTCTGCCATATCGTGGATTCAGAGCTATCTATCTAATAGAACTCAAAGGGTTTTCTTTAATGGAAGCTTCTCTAATGCCAAACATGTAAAGTGTGGTGTACCGCAGGGCAGCTCTCTAGGCCCTCTACTCTTTTCTATTTTTACCAATGACCTGCCACTGGCATTAAACAAAGCATGTGTGTCCATGTATGCTGATGATTCAACCATATACGCATCAGCAACCACAGCTAATGAAGTCACTGAAACCCTTAACAAAGAGTTGCAGTCTGTTTTGGAATGGGTGGCCACTAATAAACTGGTCCTGAACATTTCTAAAACTAAGAGCATTGTATTTGGTACAAATAATTCCCTAAGTTCTAGACCTCAGCTGAATCTGGTAATGAATGGTGTGGCTGTGGAACAAGTTGAGGAGACTAAATTACTTGGTGTTACCTTAGATTGTAAACTATCATGGTCAAAACATATAGATTCAATGGTTGTAAAGATGGGGAGAAGTCTGTCCGTAATAAAGAGATGCTCTGCTTTTTTGACACCACACTCCAAAAAGCAAGTCCTGCAGGCTCTAGTTTAGTCTAATCTTGATTATTGTCCAGTCGTGTGGTCCAGTGCTGCAAGGAAAGACCTAGTTAATCTGCAGCTGGCCCAGAACAGAGCGACACGTCTTGCTCTTCATTGTAATCAGAGGGCTGATATAAATATTATGCATGCCAGTCTCTCTTGGCTAAGAGTTGAGGAGATACTGACTGCATCACTTCATCTTTTTATTAGATACATTAATGTGTTGAAAATCCCAAATTGTTTGCATAGTCAATTTACACACAGCTCTGACACACACACTTACCCCACCAGACATAACACCAGGGGTCTTTTCACAGTCCCCAAATCCAGAACAAATTCAAGAACGCGTACAGTATTATATAGAGCCATTATTGCATGGAACTCTGTTGCATCTCATATTGCTCAAATAAATAGCAAACCTGGTTTCAAAAAACAGATAAAGCAACACCTCACGGCACAACACCTCTCCCCTATTTAACCTAGATAGTTTGTGTATATGTATTGATATGTAGGCTACGTGTGCCTTTTTTTTTTAAATGTATGTATTTCTGTCCTTGAGCTGTTATTGTCTATTAATGTTCTGTATTATGTCATGTTTCATGTTTTGTGTGGACCCCAGGAAGAGTAGCTGCTGCTTTTGCAACAGCTAATGGGGATCCTAATAAAACACTAAATACTAAATTATCAAAAGGGCAGGGAAAAAATACGTAATCTTTAGTAGCACTCCAGTAGCACTCCAATAGCACTCCAGTAGCACTCCAATAGCACTCCAGGAGCACTCCAGTAGCACTCCAGTACCACCCCAATAGCACTCCCACTTAAAAAGATGAGGCCTGTAATTTTCATCATAGGTACACGTCAACTATGACAGACAAATTGAGAAAAAAAATCCAGAAAATCACATTGTAGGATTTTTAATGAATTTATTTGCAAATTATGGTGGAAAATAAGTATTTGGTCACCTACAAACAAGCAAGATTTCTGGCTCTCACAGACCTGTAACTTCTTCTTTAAGAGGCTCCTCTGTCCTCCACTCGTTACCTGTATTAATGGCACCTGTTTGAACTTGTTATCAGTATAAAAGACACCTGTCCACAACCTCAAACAGTCACACTCCAAACTCCACTATGGCCAAGACCAAAGAGCTGTCAAAGGACACCAGAAACAAAATTGTAGACCTGCACCAGGCTGGGAAGACTGAATCTGCAATAGGTAAGCAGCTTGGTTTGAAGAAATCAACTGTGGGAGCAATTATTAGGAAATGGAAGACATACAAGACCACTGATAATCTCCCCTCGATCTGGGGCTCCACGCAAGATCTCACCCCGTGGGGTCAAAATGATCACAAGAACGGTGAGCAAAAATCCCAGAACCACACGGGGGGAACCTAGTGAATGACCTGCAGAGAGCTGGGACCAAAGTAACAAAGCCTACCATCAGTAACACACTACGCCGCCAGGGACTCAAATCCTGCAGTGCCAGACGTGTCCCCCTGCTTAAGCCAGTACATGTCCAGGCCCGTCTGAAGTTTGCTAGAGTGCATTTGGATGATCCAGAAGAGGATTGGGAGAATGTCATATGGTCAGATGAAACCAAAATAGAACTTTTTGGTAAAAACTCAACTCGTCGTGTTTGGAGGACAAAGAATGATGAGTTGCATCCAAAGAACCCCATACCTACTGTGAAGCATGGGGGGTGGAAACATCATGCTTTGGGGCTGTTTTTCTGCAAAGGGACCAGGACGACTGATCCGTGTAAAGGAAAGAATGAATGGGGCCATGTATCGTGAGATTTTGAGTGAAAACCTCCTTCCATCAGCAAGGGCATTGAAGATGAAACGTGGCTGGGTCTTTCAGCATGACAATGATCCCAAACACACCGCCCGGGCAACGAAGGAGTGGCTTCGTAAGAAGCATTTCAAGGTCCTGGAGTGGCCTAGCCAGTCTCCAGATCTCAACCCCATAGAAAATCTTTGGAGGGAGTTGAAAGTCCGTGTTGCCCAGCGACAGTTACAAAACATCACTGCTCTAGGGGAGATCTGCATGGAGGAATGGGCCAAAATACCAGCAACAGTGTGTGAAAACCTTGTGAAGACTTACAGAAAACGTTTGACCTGTGTCATTGCCAACAAAGGGTATATAACAAAGTATTGAGAAACTTTTGTTATTGACCAAATACTTATTTTCCACCATAATTTGCAAATAAATTCATAAAAAATCCTACAATGTGATTTTCTGGATTTTTTTTCTCATTTTGTCTGTCATAGTTGACGTGTACCTATGATGAAAATTACAGGCCTCTCTCATCTTTTTAAGTGGGAGAACTTGCACAATTGGTGGCTGACTAAATACTTTTTTCCCCCACTGTACTACCAACGCATGTCGCGAGTGCATAAGAGTAGATTACCGCGACTCAACAGTCACGTGGAATTTTACTGCGGTCATGACTCATGACTGCCAGTGTGGCGATACTACGGTCACCGCAACAGCCCTAGGTGTAAAGCAGTATAGTAGTAGCTCTCTCTTGCCCTCTGGTGAAATTGTCATCTAGGACCGTTAGGGGTTGATTTGGGCTTAAGGGTATGGTACCAAGTGGTGATCTCCAAATGTACATCTGCAGTCTGTTATTCCTCTCACCTGAGCTGATAACATCTCTCCCTCAGCTCTGTCACTTCCTCCTCCTGTCTTCCATCCCGTCCAATAGCACTCATCAACTCCTCCTTCTCTCCAATCAGCTGCGAGCGCTCCGTCTCCAGAGCTGCGATCTGATTGGTATGGATGACTCTCTCTGCCCCCAGCTCATGCAGCTGAGCCAATGAGGACTCCAGCCTCTGTCTGACCATCTCCAGCTCTGATGTCATCCTTTCATTCATCTGTCCAATACCATGTCAAAGATATAGATATGGTGAAACATTCAGACAGGATATGGACCACCTAGGCAGGTAGGCAATTCAGTCACAGAGTACAAAAATGCAGCTCAACAATTGGAACCAACAGGTACACCACTAGGATTAGAAAAAAGGGTGAATTGTTGTGGTAAATATATATGGAAAGTTTCAGAAAATTGTTCATAGAAAGTTTCCCCTTTTCAAAATTTCCCGGATTTTTGAAACCCGCTACGTCACAGTCCATAAGCAAACCAAGTTCCTTCAAACATCCCACCTCTGTCACAGTCTGAAGCTCCTGCTTCATCTGCACAGTCTCCTGCCCCTGCCTGTTGGTGTGGGCCTTGGCCTCAGCCAGCTGGTCGCTGAGCTCACACACCTGGTCTGTGTAGCCCTCCCTGCCCCTCTGGGCTCTCTCCAACTGCAGCACCAGACCCTGAGCGTGCTGGTGCAGGTCTGACTTCTCCTGCACAGCATACATGACAGAACATGCGCATGTATTCATCAAGACAAAAACCAATCTATGCACAAATACTTTTTTTTTCTTTTCTTTTGCATCATTATACTCGAGATGCATGCCCTTAACTCGACGATCACGATCATGCCTTGAAGTTAATGGGAGATTTGCACGATAACTCATCATGCATGGATGTGAAGTTAGGATTGGGGCCACAGTGTTGAGCTAGTAAAGACAGAGGAGGGATGGAGACCTGCAGTAAGCGGTCCTTGTCAGACATGGCCCCGGTCAGCTTGAACTTCAGGTCCTCCACACTGTCCTCCAGCCGCAACACCTTGGTGGTCAGAAGGTCCCTCTCCTGCACCACAGAGAGGGTGGTTAGGAACAGTTAGTGAAGTGAAAGAGGACTTTGAGTTGGTTTCCCAGACACTGATTAAGCTCAGTCCTGGATTTAAAAGAACGTCCATGCTTTATAGTCCAAGACTAGGGTTAATGCTGTATGTCCCTTTGAGTGATGAATAAGGGTTTTCCTGAATTGACTGAATTGAAATTGGAATTGACCCCAAACCCTGCCACTCACCAGAGTGGCCTGACCCAGCTTACTGCGTGCCTCACTCAGCTGGTCCTGCAAGGAACGACCCAGTTTCTGGTTCACATCCTCTGTCTGGCTCAACAATGTCCTCTGAGCCTGGATACACAGAATGGGAGGTAGGGAGAGGAAGGTAGGTGAAAAGAGCTGGAGACACAGAATGGGAGAAATACAAAGATGAATAGGAACAGAAGAGTCTGTATGAACTGTGGAGTACCACAAGGAAGTGTTCTCTGACCTCTTTTTCTCCTATTGTACATCAGTGATTTAAAAGCTGCCTGTTCATGGTCAACGATGAACATAGGAGTTGGCAAGACTACACAGACAGACTAGGCCATTTGATCCTTGGTCAAAAGTTGTGGACGCTACAGGGAATAGGGTGCAATTTGGGACACAGACTATATTAGACCAGGCTAGTGTTGGACTGACCTCTTTAGAGGTGTGCAGCTGCTGAAGGGCCTGGTCTCTCTCTGTCTCCAGGGCCTCTGCTCTCTCCTCAGCCTCTCCGAGGGCCTCTCTCATTCTGGACAGCTCTCTCTCTGCCTTCTGCTTCCCCTGCATGGACACATGGACACACAGACACACATCAAAATCATCCACATGGATGTAGTGCTGCTTAAAGTGTAAAAATGATCAAATGGGGTTTTTACTCTAAACAAGGCTATGCAGAAGTAACCTGGTCCCAGATCTGTTTGTGCTGTATCAACTCTTATGGTCGTTATAACAACAATCAGAGGACTTGCACAAACAGATCAAGGATGAAAGAGTTTTGTACAATGAGGTTTAACAGTGTACCTCTCTGTAGAAGTCTTCTTGTGTAACAGGCAAGGTCCTGCTCAGTGGGTTGTTGTTAGTTCTTGGGGCCGCAGGTTTGATAACACTCCCTCTCTCAAGAGACGATCTCATCTTCAACATGTCCATCTCCAGCTGAAGAACCCTTCAAATGTACATATAAATGGAATTCACTAAAGTCTCTTTGGGAGTTTTTTTATATCAGGTTTGAAAACTGAGGTGAATAGCAAGTGAAATTGGAATTTATATTTTCTTCCTGAAATGACTGAATTGAAATGGAATTGACTCCAACCCTGCATGGTGAATAGTTGTCCCATTTATCTACATTGGGATTTGTGAAGGGCATTAACTCATTCAATGCCATGAGTGAGCAGCTTAGTCATCGTACTCACTTGTCTTGCAGTTCTCCTCGACGTCGGCTCTCCTCAAACCGGCTCAACTCAGCTGCCTCCTTCTCCTGCTCAAGAGCACTCACTGCATCTGCCAGGTGCTATGGGACAAACGGGTTGAGGGGTGAGGCTGGGACACAGAGACCAGACAAAACCTGGCCTGAACCCCAGAGACCAGACAAAACCTGGCCTGAACCCCAAAGACCAGACAAAACCTGGCCTGAACAAAAAACTGGCTGACCCCCAAAGACCAGACAAAACCTGGCCTGAACCCCAGAGACCAGACAAAACCTGGCCTGAACCCCAAAGACCAGACAAAACCTGGCCTGAACCCCAAAGACCAGACAAAACCTGGCCTGAACTCCAGAGACCAGACAAAACCTGGCCTGAACCCCAAAGACCAGATAAAACCTGACCTGAACCCCAAAGACTAGACAAAGCCTGGCCTGAACCCCAAAGACTAAACAAAGCCTGGTCTAGACCCCAAAAAGCAAGTACAGGTACAATTGTGAGGAAAAACTCCCAAGAAGGAAGAAACCTTGAGAGGTTGACTCAGATTCAGAGAGGAGACTCATCCCCTGGCTGTACTGGGTAGAAGTTAAAAGTACATATGACCATTAAAGCCAGATAGACTTTCTGAATCATACAACCACAGTACATCTCTCTTTTTAAGCCCAGAGATCCTTCCCTTACCTTGTGTTTCATCTCCAGCAGCTGTGCAGAACTACTGCTGTGCAGCAGCTGTGTGTCTCTGTTCTTCAGTAGGTCTGTCTGGCTATCCAGACGCCCGTGGGCCTCCCGCAGCCTCTGCACCAGCTCTGTCCGCCTGCAGATACAATGCTTTATTACAGGTTATAAAGTATATATGAGCCTTTATAATACCTTTTTATTATAAGGCTTGTAACATTCTATGTCTCCCTAAGTAGTACCTTTATAATAAGATAACACAAATACCTTATATTTATCCATAATATTTACAATGCCTTATAATTATATTGCATTATAAAAGACTTATACCTGAAGCCACTCTCTTCCAGGGCTTCTCTCAGCTCAGCCCCTGGGGAGACAGGGGCGAGGGACCGGGGGGTGCACTCAGGGGCCAGGCGAGACATCGACTGCCATCTTCTTTTACCCATCCCTGGGTCACTCTGTCTGTTGAAACCACCATCTCTGCCATTACCAGAGGTGCTAGGACACATGAAACAGATGTCTTCAATATAAAATATATAAGATGCTTGAATAAACCTACCTGTAGGAAAAGACCAACCTAGAGACAAGGTGCAGCCTAAATAAAGTACAACCTAAGGGGGTTTAAAAACTAACTTTATCACATTCCTTTGAAAACAAAAGCCACCAAGTCATTCTAAGGCTACAAAAAGCTTCTGCTCTCACCTGGTGCTTATTTTGGACAGGAAACCTCCAGTCATACATGCCACACTCCACGCTGCGGACTAACACAACAAAAAATATCACTCAAAATGCCTCACCGTGATCTAAATAATTAATTTATAACACAAAATTTTAAGTCACCAACATATAATCACAAATCGTTCCTTACCTGAGATTTAAAGTGAGACCTGCTGTCCCACATGTTCAGATCGGCGAGGGCGAGTGGACAAGAGTCTCCGAGAGGGATGAGTGAATGTCTGGAGGGTTTAACACCCAGCCCTCCTAACTCACCACCCCAGTCATCGCCGCCTTCCGTGGGGGAGAGGCCGCTGCCCTTACCCCCCCCCCTTAGCTGGGCCAAGTCCATCTGCACAGACTGTATCCACTGGCTCTGGCCAGAAGGATGGAAAAAAAGGGACATGGATTGATTGATTGAGTCTCATGTTAGTGGCAGCTTGTAGTTTGCTATTATTACTACTATTCGTGGAAAGGAAAACATGCCTTGACTTTTCCAGTGTTTGTTTGTTCTGCTTAGAGTTCACACCCAATCTTTAACAATGCAGTGCAGTTAATTATAACACCACTGACTGGCCTCCAAAATGCCTTGTGTTTGTGTCGCAGTCAGATAGAATTTGAAATAACGTCTCTAAGGAGAAAACAAATGTGGACACATAACAAATGTTTGCTGCACACAAAGAAGTAACTAATACTTTAGAATGGCAATTGACCATTTTCAATATACTTACATAACACACCAGAAACCAGAATACTTAGTGAGTAAATACACCAAGAGAAACGGTCTCTTACCTTGATGTTAAAGCCCTCCTCCTCTTGTCCCTTGGCTCTGTTCAATAGCTCTGTCCCTACTCCTGTCTTCCAGCTGCCCTGATTGTGGGAGCCAGCAAGCTGTCGAGAGTGCAGCCCTGGCAGAACGTAGTCATGGTTACCTGCATACATAGGGACGCCTTGCAGAGCGTGGGTGTGCTAAGTCCAACCCTGAGCTGGCTACATTGTCTCCCTGTGACCTCGCTGCTTCAGCAGCCTGCCCTACTGTTTGTTGACATGATGGGATGACAAGAGTTCCACTCTGTGGAGCCTGTCACGACCAATTCTTTACATAAAGATACAGTACATTTACTCATTAATTCACCCACACATTGCAACCGAGCATTGTGAAATAAGTATTTGTGTCAAAACATTAAAATAAGATTGATGTATTCAGGTATATGGCCTTTAATGTCATTGGAAAAAGTAGGCCTATTCTATAGATTTGAATCAAGACAATGTTATGCACATGATTTAAGGGAGGTTGTGTTTGTATGTCGGTATGGAACATGACGGATGTGACAAATGATGACTTGACCAAGAGCCGTATTATAACACACTGTTATTTTTGCTATGTCTCAACAGGACAGTGAGAAATACTGCAAGCCACTGAGATCATAACATACACCAACATGAAGCGTCTTAATAGGCCATTGGGCCACCACGAGCCGCCAGAACAGCTTCAATGCGCCTTGGCAAGTGTCTGGAACTCTACTAGAGGGATGTGACATCATTCTTCTACGAGAAATTCCATCATTTGGTGTTTTTTGTTGATGGTGGTGGAAAACGCTGTCTCAGGCGTCGCTTCGAAATCTCCCATAAGTGTTCAATTGGGTTGAGATCTGGTGACTGAGACCTGAAACCCTCTATTAAGACCCTGATGCACACACACACACACACACACACACACACACACACACACACTTTAAACCCCTATGCTCCTTTGAGACCCCTCTTTCAAAGTCACTGAGATCTCTTCTTCTAGCTATGGTAGCCAATATAATGGGCAGCTGGGCATTTTTTTTTTACATGACCCTAAGCATGATGGGATGTTAATTTGCTTAATTAACTCAGGACTACCACACCTGTGTGGAAGCACCTGCTTTCAATATACTTTGTATCCCTCATTTACTCAAGTGTTCTCTTTATTTTGGCAATTACCTGTAGGCGCTAGCTTCGAGAGAAAAGGTCTCCAAGCTCAGTTGGTTGTTGCACATACATCATGTGTGGTGTTATGAGCGCAATAAATCTCTGTATTTAGTCATATAGACTTTCTCTCATTCACACCATATTCGATGTGACTTCATGGGTAATTTATTTGTTTTATCAACCAAACCAATTATTACTTTACTGTCAAATCATCACATTATAAATCTAGAGTCTATTGACGCATCAATCTAAGTAACATAATAAAAAAATCCCCATCAAAATGTTCGCTGCTTTGGCACCGCAATGGTGGAACAAGCTCCCCCACGACAGAGACACTTGAAACCCTACCTCTTTAAGGAATACCTGGGATAGTATAAAAGTAATCCTTCTACCCCCCCCCACCCCACCCCCACAAAATATATATAGAGCATGGCGCTTGTAACGCCAAGGTAGTGGGTTCGATCCCCGGGACCACCCATACACACAAAAAATGTATGCACGCATGACTGTAAGTCGCTTTGGATAAAAGCGTCTGCTAAATGGCATATATATATATATTTTTTAAAATATCAAATAATAAACAAATAATAAACTTTTGGAAAGTGGTTGTCCCACTGGCTATCATAAGGTGAATGCACCAATTTGTAAGTTGCTCTGGATAAGAGCGTCTGCTAAATGACATAAATGTAAATGTAAAATCCGTCAGTTTAAGACGGAGCTATGTTGTTGTTTTTGCATGGGGATGCGTCTTAAGCCACCACATCCATCTATGGCGGCCTTCCACATCTGCGGCGGAAGGTGGCCGAGCTACAGCGGTGTCTGTGAGAACCATGACCGCTCAATGGAAGGGGGAGACTCTTAACGAACAGGATGGTGTTCTCTGCTTTGCCCTACTAGTCTGAAGTCGGTAACCTGATGTGCCAACTTCTGTTTGTAGCATCCAAACCATTTGAGCTACAAACTAATGTGACCCCACTGTGGAAAGTGGAGATTCTCACAAACAAAATGGTGTTCTCCCACAAGTGTTACGGGACTCCTCTGAAGGTAACCGGTACCAGTTAAAAAATTTTATGGAAGTATGGAGGTCGTTTTGTGCCTACCCCAAAAAAGTGGTTAAATATGTAAACGAATATATATATGTCCTGAGTTTTCTTATATAATAATAATAATAATAATAATAATATAATATGCCATTTAGCAGACGCTTTTATCCAAAGCGACTTACAGTCATGTGTGCATACATTTTTACGTATATCTCCTACATATAGGACAGACACTTCAAAACCTTATTCCTTCTAATTTATTTTTTGACTGTCTTTTTTGCTATTTATAAATGTGTTATTCAATGCGTTTATATAGGCTATAGTAGTAAAGGCCAAATTCAATATTTAATCAAATAATTTATTGATATATTTTCTTGATACATAAAGGGGTCCTAAAATTCAAAACCAAATAGCTAAATGATCCAGTGGCGCAGATCGAGTGGCGCAGCGGTCTAAGGCACTGCATCTCAGTGCTTGAGGCGTCACTACAGACCCCCTGGTTCGATTCCAGGCTGTATCACAACCGGCCGTGATTGGGAGTCCCATAGGGCGGCGCACAATTGGCCCAGCGTCGTCCGGGTTTGGCCGGTGTAGGCCATCATTGGAAATAAGAATTTGTTCTTAACTGACTTGCCTAGTTAAATAAAGGTAAAATAAAAATTTATAAAAAATGACCATCTTAAAACAATTCCATATGTCAGCTTAGAACCCCCCCACAACGCCTTACACTCTTAAGAAATTATATATATATATATTCACTCCATAAAATTAAATGTGATAACAAAAACATACATTTCATTGTGAAATGTGTGTTTCATATCTGGTCAAATAGATGCGCCCTGCAACTGTGATGACTTTTATTTTGAAATGTGTATGGCTACGCGCGCCGGAAGTTGTGCGACGCTAACTCATGCTAATGAAACAAAGCTAACCATTCAGCCAAGGACGCTTGCTTTGATACATTTCGTTAAAATTGCCCATTTGGACAACCGTTCAAAGATTAAATTAAAACAGTCGTTATACGGAATATCACAAAAGGTATGGTACTTTTGTCCATTAAACAATAAGGCATGTATTGCCATTCTGAACGACAAAATGAGACGTCGTCAGAGGCCATGTTGTTAGTTAGCTGCTAACGTCAGCTAGAGTTAGCTAACTAGATGTTCGCCAGCTAACATTTCAACTTGAAACTCAAACGTTATCATGACATGTGTTCATGCTCTCCTTGTTTTGACTAGACACTAGACAGGATGGCTGCAGACTGGTTGGGTAGTCTGGTCTCGATAAACTGCGGAGAAGCCCTGGGGGTGTACCAAGGCGAGGTGTCGTCTGTGGACCAATCCAGCCAGACCATCTCCCTCAGGCAGCCCTTCCACAATGGAGTCAAGTGCCCTGTGCCCGAGGTCACTTTTAGGTACTACTGTTTATTATTTTCATGGAAATTTTTTATCTTTCCTGAAAGCGTTGTAATACAAGATCATAATAACTGTATTGTATGCTTGTGTTGTCAGGATACCAGAATTTTGAATTTTTACCAGGTTTATTATCATGATACTGGATTCATCACGATACTTGATACCATCACGATACTTGATACCAAAACGATTCCAAAATGATACCAAAACGATACCAAGGCAAAAAAAAGAAGGTGTATTAGCCAAAGTCAAAGAATGACACTTACATTTACATTTACATTTTAGTCATTTAGCAGACGCTCTTATCCAGAGCGACTTACAGTTAGTGAGTGCATACATTTTTCATACTGGCCCCCCGTTGGAAACGAACCCACAACCCATATCTGTATTTCCAGTCATGTGAAATCCATAGATTAGGGCCTAATGACTTGATCCAGATAGATCTTTTGAGTTCAATATCATTACATTTGAAATGTTAGATTTTTAGAATGAATACATTAATGAATCAATTAATCAATCATTCAATCAATTATACTTTTGTTTGCCTATAAGTACATAACAACATAATGGCAATAATTGATTTGAATGGTAAATCTCTATTGATAAACCTGGTAAATCAAGACGTAGCCTAGGCAACACATTTTAATGTCACATGCACAAGTTCAGTGAAATGCCTTTCTTGCAAACTCACAAAACCCAACAATGCAATAATCAAAAAATTCACACGAGAAATAAGATTAAGACATATGAAATGCACAATAAAGGAAGTAAGTAAGTCGCTCTGGAGAAGAGCGTCTGCTAAATGACTAAAATGTAAATGTAAATATACAGGAAATATTTAAAGAGTAAGTTCCAATACCATATTTACATGTGCAGGGATACTAGCGTGATGGAGGTAGATCAAATCAAATCTAATTCAAATAGAATTTTATTTGCCACATGCGCCGAATACAACAGGTGTAGACATTACAGTGAAATGCTTACTTACAAGCCCTTAACCAACAATGCAGTTTAAAAAAAAGAAAAAAGTAAAATAAGTGTTAAGTAAAAAAATTAATAAAATAATAACTAAAGAGCAGCAGTGAAGTAAAATAACAGTAGGGAGGTTATATACGGGGGGGTACTGGTACAGAGTCAATGTGCCGGGGCACCGGCTAGTCGAGGTAATTGAGGTAGTATGTACATGTGGGTAGAGTTAAAGTGACTAAGTATAAATAGTAAACAGAGTAGCAGCAGCGTAAAAGAGGGGGGGGCAGTGCAAATAGTCTGGGCAGCCATGATTAGCTGTTCAGGAGTCTTATGGCATGGGGGTAGATATGTAAAGAGGTAAGGTGACTAGGCAACAGGATATAAGGTCAACAGAGTAGCAGCAGCTTGTATGTGAGTGGGTGGGTGTGTGTAGAGTCAGTATAAATATATGTGCATATTATATGTGAGTGAGAAAATGATGGAGCCAGTGTTTGTGTGTGTGTGTGTGTTGGAGTGAGTTTGTAGGGCCCTGTGAGTGACAATACAGGTGAATGCATATTCAATAGGCTTGTGTGCATACATTGAGTTATTGAGCTTGTTTCAGCTGATTTCATGACAGATGAAAAACTATCTGTTAACCTTCTATTCGGGACTTATTTTATTGTGCTGATCAACAACATTTGCGTAGAAGAAGCTTATTCATATTTTGCGTTATGGTTAGCATATTATCGCAAACAAGGTACTAGGATAGTGAATTTATGTTGGCAAGGAAAGTTAGCCTACAAAGCTGTAAGCTACCGGTATATTCTTGCATTGTAGTGTTCTAGCCTGTACTGGACATTGTTTTGGGAATAGTAATTAACAGTTTCAACATTTCTACATGCTGCTTTGCATTATCAATGATGTATATAAACCCTAGATTGCTGATGATATGTATTGGCCATTGAGAGGCTTTGAAGCCACCGGCGGCCATATTGTCACTCCCCAGTAGGAGCAGTCCTCCATAGGAATGAATGGAATTCTACATTATTTCAATTAAATGTTTCAAGGACAAATAACATGTACACCAAACAAAGATATAAATGCAACATGTAAAGAGTTGGTTTCATGAGCTGAAATAAAAGATCCCAGAAATTTTCCATACCCACAAAAAAGCTTATTTCTCTAAAATTTTGTGCACAAATTTGTTTACATCCCTTTTTAGTGAGCATTTCTCCTTTGCCAAGATAATCCATCCACCTGACAGGTGTGGCATATCAAGAAGCTGATTAAAAAGCAAGATAATTACACAGGTGCACCTTGTGCTGGGGACAATAAAAGCCCACTCTAAAATGTGCAGTTCTGTCACACAACACAATGGCACAGATGTCTCAAGTTTTGAGGGAGCGTGCAATTGGCATGCTGACTGCAGGAATGTCCACCAGAGCTGTTGCCAGAAAATTTAATGTACATTTTTGTACCATAAGCCGCCTCCAACGTTGTTTTGTTTGCTGATGTCAACGTTTTTAACAGCGTGGCCCATGGCAGTGGTGGACATGTACGACACCGCGTTCCAGTTCCCGCCAATATCCACCAACTTCGGACAGCCATTGAAGAGGAGTGGGACAACATTCCACAGGCCACAATCAACAGCCTGATCAACTCTATGCAAAGGAGATGTGTCGCGCTGCATGAGGCAAATAGTGGTCAGACCAGACACTGACTGGTTTTCTGATCCACACCCCTACCTTTTTTTTAAAGGTATATGTGACTAACAGATGCATATCTGTATTCCCAGTCATGTGAAATCCATAGATTAGGACCTAATGAATTTATTTAAAATTGACTGATTTCCTTATATGAACTGTAACTCAGTAAAATTTTTGAAATTGTTGCATGTTGCGTTTTATATTTTTGTTCAGTGTAGTTTGAAAGTCACTGCAAAAGATTAACACATTCTGCCCAGACCTCTACAGAAATGTGATCAAACTTGCGATTCCACTTTCGTCTAGCTTCAGTTCCAACATTTCCAAATCATACAGCAAATGATGGCGTTTTTTTGCTTCCATAAAAAGGTGAATGGAGGGCGTTTTCCAGGCAGGGTTTTAACACTCGTTCACGGGCGCACACATATTATATTCTCCGATTTATCAATGAAAACAAGCAAATATATATTTATTTATTTTTTTGGGGGGGGGATATATATGACCAACAGATGCATATCTGTATTCCCAGTCATGTGAAATCCATAGATTAGGGCCTAATAATAATAACTGCATTTCAATTGACTGATTTCCTTACATGAACACAGTCACATCTTTGAAATTGTTGCATGTTGCGTTTTTATATAGTTTACATGTTGTTGACAATAAACTATATTTGGTCTCCAATGTTTATTGAAAACGTAAATACATTTGCACAATGAGCACTTGTATATTGTTGGCCCCTCCTGATGAGTTCTGTTCTTTCTGTCGCCCCCATTCCTGCTTTAGACAGGTTGGTTGTTTAGCAACAACAAAAAACGGCACGTGCGCAACTATGGTGCAAAACAGACCGGATTGGCTTAGGTTGTTGACATGTAGACTATATTTAGCCTCCCAATGTTTATTGAAAACGTAAATACATTTGCACAATGAGGTTGTTTTCTCGTTACAGTTGTTGGTTAGCTAGCTAATGAATTTGAGCCATATTAGCATTGACATGAAATCAGTCAAAACACCTCAAAACAAGACATGGTATCAAGAACAAGATGAAACGAGCCTCCACATGTCAGTCTCTTGTCATTGTTGGTAGCTATCTGGCCATCCAGAATCGCAACAACTCAAGGACTTCTGTCCCATTTTGAAGCGATTGGCATCGTTTTCGTGATGTTGTCAACTAAGCCATCTGTAGCTTCCAAAATATTTTCTACAGTGGAGGAGTTCCAAGATGGCTTCAATACAGCGCCCCCTGCCAGTCATCCAGGGTTAATACACATCACAAGTGGTGGCGCCCCCTGCCAGTCATCCAGGGTTAATACACATCACAAGTGGTGGCGCCCCCTGCCAGTCATCCAGGGTTAATACACATCACAAGTGGTGGCGCCCCCTGCCAGTCATCCAGGGTTAATACACACGTGGTGATGCAGCATAGACTCCAGTGAGTTCAGTGGTTCCCTCATGGCAGACTCTCTTAACAATGAGTAAGTGGAGCAGGCAAGAGGTATGAACGGTGCGCTCCCGTTTATAAGGGGACATCGGCTGAGCTGAAAGACAGACTTGATCCTCTCTCAATCAGTATATGACATGAGACACAAAAATTATAGTACCGAACCGTTTTTCATGTTCTAGTAACGAAAAAGTACATACGTTTCGGTATACCGTGCAACACTATTGTAAACAATGCTATATTTTTATTTGTAATCCCTGCCCCCCGTCCCCGCAGGAGGCCTTTTGCCTTTTGGTAGGCCGTCATTGTAAATAATAATTTTATTGCAGAGTTCCTGAACCTAAAAACAAGTCAAACACTGATTGTAGGTAATGGATGAAAAATGATCTTAGTACTACAAAGCTTTTGGGAAACTCACCCCTGTATATTTTGCCAATTTGACATAGGCCTTACATGTGCAAACCAACAGTTGATTGTCTGTCTCAGACCCCAAAAGACAGGCTGTTTCACACTTCCATCTTGTCAAATTATACAAATGTACACCGCATTAATTCACTCAGTAGAAAAGACCTTCAAAGTTGTCAAACCAATTGCCTATAGGCTATATGATTGTCTACCAGGGGTTGAGATCAATTCTATTTTCACTCAGTCTAGAATTGCCTGTTGTCTACCACAGTACCATGCCAACTAAATCAAAGCCTGTATATGACTGTCTTTTCTCCCACAGTGCCATGGACATCAAGGAGCTTAAGGTCCTGGACATAGTGAGCAGTAGAGGTGGTGTGGTTCAGAAGATCAGCGCTCCAGTGTCGGTCCCACACAGAGGACACCACAGGACCCAGGAGAGGCTGGCTTCACCACAGCAGCAGTGCTCTAAAAGTTCTGGAGATAAACACCTGGAGGTGCCAGGCCAGCCCAAGGGCTTCCGACGGAGACACAACTCCTGTAAGTACCGGCACACTCCAGGGTCATCATGTTCATTAGGCGTCAATAGAACCGGCACACTGCAGGGTCCTGTTCATTAGGCGTCAATAGAACCGGCACACTGCAGGGTCCTGTTCATTAGGCGTCAATAGAACCGGCACACTGCAGGGTCCTGTTCATTAGGCGTCAATAGAACCGGCACACTGCAGGGTCATCATGTTCATTAGGCATCAATAGAACCGGCACACTGCAGGGTCCTGTTCATTAGGTGTCAATAGAACCGGCACACTGCAGGGTCCTGTTCATTAGGCGTCAATAGAACCGGCACACTGCAGGGTCCTGTTCATTAGGTGTCAATAGAACCGGCACACTGCAGGGTCCTGTTCATTAGGCATCAATAGAACCGGCACACTGCAGGGTCGTGTTCATTAGGCGTCAATAGAACCGGCACACTGCAGGGTCATCATGTTCATTAGGCATCAATAGAACCGGCACACTGCAGGGTCATCATGTTCATTAGGCGTCAATAGAACCGGCACACTGCAGGGTCATGTTCATTAGGCGTCAATAGAACCGGCACACTGCAGGGTCCTGTTCATTAGGTGTCAATAGAACCGGCACACTGCAGGGTCCTGTTCATTAGGCATCAATAGAACCGGCACACTGCAGGGTCGTGTTCATTAGGCGTCAATAGAACCGGCACACTGCAGGGTCCTGTTCATTAGGCGTCAATAGAACCGGCACACTGCAGGGTCATGTTCATTAGGCGTCAATAGAACCGGCACACTGCAGGGTCATGTTCATTAGGCATCAATAGAACCGGCACACTGCAGGGTCATGTTCATTAGGCATCAATAGAACCGGCACACTGCAGGGTCATCATGTTCATTAGGCGTCAATAGAACCGGCACACTGCAGGGTCATCATGTTCATTAGGCGTCAATAGAACCGGCACACTGCAGGGTCCTGTTCATTAGGCATCAATAGAACCGGCACACTGCAGGGTCATCATGTTCATTAGGCGTCAATAGAACCGGCACACTGCAGGGTCATGTTCATTAGGTGTCAATAGAACCGGCGCACTGCAGGGTCATGTTCATTAGGTGTCAATAGAACCGGCACACTGCAGGGTCCTGTTCATTAGGCGTCAATAGATTCGGTTTTCCATTAAAACAATATGAAAAGTCCATACAATTCCATGTGAATTCACAATGCAGCTGTGCTGCTGCCAGCAATGGTTGGGGTCTCACGGTGCCTCCCTTTCAGATGGTTAGGGTCTCACGGTGCCTCCCTTTCAGATGGTTTGGGTCTCACGGTGCGTCCCTTTCAGATGGTTAAGCATTGCACCCGTACTACCATTACTGTACCTCAATTCCACCTCACAAAGTCTGCATTTCCTTCTCATTTAACTTCTCACAGTATTGCCATATAGGACTTCACTGCTTTCGCTTGCCTTTCCCTGACATTTTTCCGACTGTTAACGACGATGTTGTAGAGGTGGCGTCGACTCCAAAATAATTGATTCCTCGACTCCTTGCACGCCGACTCCTGCATTGATACTGCATTATAGGACTGAATCATTTAAAGGGATACTTCAGGATTTTAGCAATGAATCCCTTTATCTACTTCCCCAGAGTCAGATGAACTTGTGGATACCATTTTTATGTCTCTGCGTGCAGTTTGAAGTTGCCGACTAGCGTTAGCTCAATGACTGGAAGTATATAGTAACCGCTAGCATGCTAGTAGGTACCATAGACTTCCAGTCATTGCGATAACGCTAGTTAGCATTGGCTCGCGAAACTACCTCGAACTTCCTTCATACTGGATGCAGACATAAAAATGGCATCCACGAGTTAATCTGACTCTGGGGAACTAGATAGGGCACTGGTCACGGCTGGATATGCTGCGCTTCCACTCTCCAAAATCTATGCCATTATCAACTTTGTTACTGTTAAAAGACCTGCTTTTGGTAGGTCTTAAAACTTCCCATTAGCGCTGCATGAAACTGTCACACTTGCGCTTGTTTTTAAAGGAAAAATCCACCCAAAGGCACTAATTCCTATAATTTACAGTGTTCAATAACACTGTGAGAACAATATTTTTTCTTAACAAAGGTTTCATTTTATCTTTATAATAAGGTTGGTTAGAAACATATAAAATCATTGTGGAAATCTGTTGCAGCTCAAGTGGACTACAAAATCCACAATGCAATGCTTTCTCTATGGGCTAGATGGCTAGCTAGCAAGCAAACGTAGCTACACACAATAGTACCAAGGTCAATATCAGCATGTGAAGTAGCTAGTTAGCTGTAAAAACCCCATAAACAAACTGCACTATCAATTTAGGAGTCTACAATCTCACCATGTTCATTCACAACGGCCATACATTACATTTACATTTACGTCATTTAGCAGACGCTCTTATCCAGAGCGACTTACAAATTGGTGCATTCACCTTATAGCCAGTGGGATAACCACTTTTTTTTGGGGGGGGTAGAAGGATTACTTTATCCTATCCCAGGTATTCCTTAAAGAGGTGGGGTTTCAAATGTCTCCGGAAGGTGGTGAGTGACTCCGCTGTCCTGGCGTCGTGAGGGAGCTTGTTCCACCATTGGGGTGCCAGAGCAGCGAACAGTTTTGACTGGGCTGAGCGGGAACTGTGCTTCAGCAGAGGTAGGGGAGCCAGCAGGCCAGAGGTGGATGAACGCAATGCCCTCGTTTGGGTGTAGGGACTGATCAGAGCCATACAACGGCACCATGCAATGCAACTTGGACTGAAGAGGCAGACCAATAGAAGGAATGTGTTAGACCCTCTGTTAAATTACACATTTCTCGAGGTAGGAATATCGCAAAAAATATGATCAATAGCTCATTCGAGAAAAGACAACCTCCCACGTAATGACATCGGCCAGTAATAAAATCTAACATTTATGCAATCTAAAAGTCGTATTCCTATTAACTTCCAGTGTGGTGAGAATGGCTTTGTCGCAATGCTACGTCTTATCGGCCCAATCTCTGACCTCCTTGAACAGCAATAGCTTAGATACACATGAATACATGAAATTATCCCGGGAAATCGATAGAACATAGAGACAGAGCACATAGATGAACAACAACAATATAACAACATTATTTTCTTTTAAGGAGACACCTCAAATATTGACACCCCTCCCACCTCTAATGTTAGACAGGTAAATTGCCGAACCTGGCAAGTTCAGAAGCTGGAGCTGAAGTGCGCCAGTTTTTACATTACGAAATTGCAAACAAACTTGACACTTGCGCCAACACTAGTTGCAAACTGTTGTGTGCCCTAATGAACACGACCCAAGTTTACCTCTTGTTGAGGACCAGAGACTAGTTAGCGTTTGGTAGATACCTACTAGTGAGGATGGTAGTTGACCAGAGACTAGTTAGCGTTTGGTAGATACCTACTAATGAGGATGGTAGTTGACCAGAGACTAGTTAGCGTTTGGTAGATACCTACTAGTGAGGATGGTAGTTGACCAGAGACTAGTTAGCGTTTGGTAGATACCTACTAATGAGGATGGTAGTTGACCAGAGACTAGTTAGCGTTTGGTAGATACCTACTAATGAGGATGGTAGTTGACCAGAGACTAGTTAGCGTTTGGTAGATACCTACTAATGAGGATGGTAGTTGAATGAAAATCATCAATTCATTACATTTCCTGATTGCATATTGTGTCAGCAGTCTCCGATTTTCCAAACTGCTTTTGTTTTGGGGTATCACAGGGTCGTCCAGTAGTCGGGGCGCCAACCAGGTCACCCCCAAGAAGAACGGCGTGAAGAACGGAGGAGTGGGTCAGAGGCAGCACAGGGACGATGAGTGTTTCGGGGACAATATGGACGACGGCCTGGACACAGACTTTGACTTCGAGGGGAACCTGGCGCTGTTCGACAAAGCTGCCGTGTTCTCGCAGATCGACGGGTCGGATCGCCGCGGTAACGGGGCCCGGTCGCACGGTACGCCGCAGGAGCAGACGTCGTCGCAATACCGCCACGACAAGAACATTCTAGAGACCAAACCTGTGGTGTACAGGCAGATAGCTGTCCCACAACCTGGGGGTAAAGAGTATTGCACTGGTACGCATCTTCTCTTTTATTTTCTGGGGCGGCAGGTAGCTTAGTGGTTAAGAGCGTTGTGCCAGTAACCGAAAGGTCGCTGTTCTAATCCCTGAGCCGACTAGGTGAAAAATCTGTCGATGTGCCCTTGAGCAAGGCACTTAACCCTAATTGCTCCTGTAAGTCGCTCTGGATAAGAGCGTCTGCTAAATGACTAAAAATGTAAAAAAAATTGATCTACAAATGAATCCGATTTTAGATTATGCTTATTCTTTCCGTTCGTTTGAATTTTCTTTATTTATTTCACCTTTATTTAAGCAGGTACTCGTGTTTAGAACACAGTCTCTTTCACAGATGAGCCCTGCGTTAAACAACAATTACACTGTACATATCTACACTGAGTGATACCAAACATCAGGAACACCTTCCTAATATTGAGTTGCACCCCCCCCCCTCCCTCAATTCACCGGGGCATGGATCAAGGTGTTGAAAGCGTTCCACAGGGATGCCGGCCCATGTCTACTCCAATGCTTCCCACAGTTGTCAAATTGGCTGGATGTCCTTTTGGGTGGTGGACCATTCTTGACCACTGTTGAGTGTGAAAAACCCAGCAGCATTGCAGTTCTTGACACAAACCGGTGTGCCTGGCACCTACTACCATACCACGTTCAAAGGCACTTGAATCACCCTCTGAATGGCACACATACACAATCCATGTCTCAGTCGTCTCAATACTGAAAAATCATCCTTTAACCTGTCTCCTCCCCTTCATCTACACTGATTGAAGTGGATTTAACAGGAGACACCAATAAGGGATCATAGACGGAGAAGGTGAAAGTTATGTCACGGAAAGAGCAGGTGTTCATAATGTTTTGTACACATCAATTATACAATACATAAAAAGCAGAACACAATCATGTGAAACAAACACTTCTCTTCATTAAAAAGGCTCTATAACATCTGCTTGAATTGCCCTGGAGCCACCGAATCCACCAACTTTAAATACTTTTTTGGAGATCATTCCACGTGAGAGGCGCAACATTTTTATAAAAGCAGAATTCCCTAACTGGGTGGTGGGATCTCCAGGGTTAGCCATCCCTGAGTCCTGTCTGGTAACTTCTTATACGTCCGAAGGTTAACAATGAGGTAAGGTCTGGCGGACGTTTATGCAGGAGGGCTTTATAGACAAAAAAGAGTGCAATGCATCGATCTACGAGACTTCAAGGAGGGCCAGCCTACTTTTTTGATACAAAATGCAATGACGCTGAACGAATCGGCCACGATAATGCGCTATGATAAACTGCGTCCAATGGCTTCAATACAGCGGCAGCTGACTTCGTATAGACGAGAGAACTGTGATTAGTGCTGTCGGTCGCTGCCGCTCTTTCTAACCAGCAGAAGATGAAATATCAATAGTCTTTAACTTTTAAAGTGTTACCTGTCTGTTTATTCACAGCCAATGTCCCGCTCCGTCTCTCTACCCTCACCCTCTGTGTTTCTCTGTAGATTCAGGCCTGGTGGTGCCCTGTATTTCCTATGAGCTGCACAAGCGTCTGTTGTCAGTAGCTGAGCGTCATGGCCTCTCATTGGAGAGGAGGCTGGAGATGACAGGTGTTTGTGCCAGTCAGATGGCCCTGACGCTGCTGGGCGGGCCCAACAGGTAAGCGCACATCCTTCCACACCATGACACGACTCATAAATAAACATTTGTCGGGCGTTTTGAGACCTCCAAAAAGTACTCTAAATGAGTCCATGTCCCAGGCCATCTGTTTTGTAGATGCAAGTATTTACAATTCAAGATTAGCACAATGCTATTTACAGATTTGTAGTGCTTATTTTGTCCACTTATTTGGTGTTGTACAGCTTTATCAGACTAAGTTAAATGGTTTATTGGTTTGTATCCAATATGTATTGCTAGACACACAAAAACCGAATCATCTTATGATGCATACTGCCTCTACTCCCTCCAG
Source organism: Coregonus clupeaformis (assembly GCF_020615455.1). Classification (NCBI taxonomy): domain Eukaryota; kingdom Metazoa; phylum Chordata; class Actinopteri; order Salmoniformes; family Salmonidae; genus Coregonus; species Coregonus clupeaformis. The sequence continues at coordinate 178,629 of NW_025533617.1, forward strand.
ACTGACCCCTAAGAAGGTCCACCAGCGGCCCACGGTGGCCCCACTCTGTGGCCCTCATGTCCAGGGAGCTCAGGGCATCACATACTGCCTCTACTCCCTCCAAGACGTCAAGCCTAACCCTAACCTTTCATTCATTACAGACTGACCCCTAAGAACGTGCACCAGCAGCCCACTGTGGCTTTACTCTGCGGCCCTCATGTCCAGGGAGCTCAGGGCATCAGCTGTGCTCGTCACCTGGCCAACCACGAGGTGGAGGTCATACTCTTCCTGCCTAACTTTGTCAAGGTGCTGGACGCCGTCGCCAGCGAGCTCAACCTCTACACCAAGACAGAGGGCAAACAGGTCTCCGTTATTCAAGGTGTTGGATCAATTGTTGGATCAATTGTTATGAACCAGTGATCTGCTGTTTATGTAGTGGTAGGACTCTAGCCAGCTCACCCTCTGCACCAAGACCGAGGGCAAACCCGGTCTCCAGTATTCAAGGTGTTGGATGGATGTGTCTGTTCTGTGTCATGGAGTTTAGGGTTAGTCGATGTTACGTAATGGTAGGTCAGGTATTCATAATGCCAGTAATCTGTTCCTGTCTATGTCTTTATTATCAGGTGTGAGCAAGCGCTCTCTGTAAAGTGCATGCCGTCATCTAACGGACGGTTTCCTGGTTCAGACACAGGTTATACCTAGTCCTGGAATAAAAAGCCATTTTAATCTAGGTCTTGGGTTAATCTGTATAGAAGAGGAAGAAGAGAAAACGTCCCAGAATGTTAACCTAAAGTTACAATGTTTCATCTCATCTCTCTGTCCTCCTCCCAGAGCTTCCAGACAGCCCTGTGGACCTTATCATCAACTGCCTGGACTGTCACGAGAACGCCTTGATTATGGACCAGCCGTGGTACCAGGCCGCTGCGGACTGGGCCAACCAGAACAGAGCTCCCGTGCTCAGCCTGGATCCTCCAGTCGGCGGACAGGGCCATGCCGTAGAAGCCAAGTGGACACTGTCTCTGGGCCTGCCGCTGCCGCTGTCGGAGGATGCAGGCAGGGTCTACCTGTGTGATATTGGGGTTCCCCGACAGGTGTTCCAGGAGGTCGGGATCAAGTATCATTCTCCGTTCGGTTGTAAGTTTGTGGTGCCATTGCACTCTGCGTAACTGAAGGGTTCGATTTACACATTGACTCTTGGGCGTACCCTACATCTCTGGGGGCGTACCCTACATTTGTTATGATAAGTAATTTGAACTGTGTTTTAACTGGACTGCAACCTTTGACCTTCAGATTGAACTTTGAGCTCTCACCCTGACTATTCAGGGTAGTGTTCAGTATGCACGAAAAGGAAGAAAACTAAAAAAAATGAAATGAAACGAGGAGGTTAGTATCTGAACTTTGCTTGTTGGAGTGCCCTAATGAACGCGACCCCAGTTTGGGGGATTTGACTACAAGCAAGCCTTAAATTCCTTTTATTACTAATGCAGTTATATGTCCAATATACATTCATACAATCCTTTTCCAGGATTGAACCAAGGAATGAGAGGAGAGGTATTATGATGACGCCCTGAGACATGGCTGTTAACTATAACTATATCCTTTATAATATAGACTATATCCTCAGACAATGTTGGGTTCCAGAAACCATGAAACCATGAGGCCGAGACAGAAAAACTAACCACCAGTCAGCGGCCTGCTGTCGATGTGGAGAGCCCATCTCATCCAGATCAGCAACCTCCGTTTCTGTGGAGGGTAAGAAGGTAGGTAATCGCTACATGTACTGTCTTGGGTACAGTCAAGTGATTCAACATGTCCAGGGGAGCAAGTACGCTGCCGTCACAAGGACAGGAACCGTCACAGGCCCAGGGGGCTGTCCCAGTCCAGGGGAGCAAGTACGCTGCCGACAGGACAGGAACCGTCACAGGCCCAGGGGGTTGTCCCAGTCCAGGGGAGCAAGTACGCTGCCGACAGGACAGGAACCGTCACAGGCCCAGGGGGTTGTCCCAGTAGGGGAGAAGCGCGCGCCGAACTGTCACAGGCCCAGGGGGCTGGCCCAGTCCAGGGGAGCAAGTACGCTGCCGACAGGACAGGAACCGTCACAGGCCCAGGGGGTTGTCCCAGTCCAGGGGAGCAAGTACGCTGCCGACAGGACAGGAACTGTCACAGGCCCAGGGGGCTGGCCCAGTCCAGGGGAGCAAGTACGCTGCCGACAGGACGTGGGGGCTGGCCCAGTGGGGCAGTACGCTGCCGACAGGACAGGAACTGTCACAGGCCCAGGGGGCTGGCCCAGTCCAGGGGAGCAAGTACGCTGCCGACAGGACAGGAACTGTCACAGGCCCAGGGGGCTGGCCCAGTCCAGGGGAGCAAGTACGCTGCCGACAGGACAGGAATCGTCACAGGCCCAGGGGGCTGGCCCAGTCCAGGGGAGCAAGTACGCTGCCGACAGGACAGGAATCGTCACAGGCCTAAGGAGTCTACAGCCATGTCTCAGGGCAATAGGATTACTTTGTTAGATGTGATCTCAGAACAATTGTCTTCTTTTTAGTTGATCTTTTATTTTATGTTCTGTTCCCCTGCGGATGTAAAACAAAATCTGCTTCCTTGCCTCTACTAACTAACGTCATGGCATGTTATTTTCTGATAATGTGATGAGTATAAAAGGGTGCCTCAGATCACTCTCTGTTGGTGTCTTGGTACTGCTGTAGACCAAGCCTGAGCCTATTGCCTGTAGATGGCACAGGAAAGGTTGGAGGGATGTTTTGCTCAGTCTAATACAAAGACCTATTATGTCCTCTCTTAGTGAAAGTTGTGTGAAAACAGTCATGCAAAATGTTACCGCAAGATGTCTGCTTTCTTTGGTATGTAAAGGTGAGACACACTTGATGTGATCCTCTTTATCTTCTACCTCTGGATTTTACAGTCTGTACAGAGACTTTCCTGTCTTTACAGATACTTTCCTGTCTTTACAGAGACTTTCCTGTCTTTACAGAGACTTTCCTGTCTTTACAGAGACTTTCCTGTCTTTACAGAGACTTTCCTGTCTTTACAGAGACTTTACAGTCTTCACATATACTTCACAGTTCTCACAGAGACTTTACGAAGACTTTACTGTCTCTGCAGAGACTTTACATTATTTGCAGATACTTTAGTCTTTTCAGAGACTTTGCAGTCTTTACAGAGACTTTACAGTCTTCACACATACTTGAGTCTTCACAGAGACTTTACAGTCCTCACAGACTTTAGAGACGTTAGTCTCTACAGAGTCTTTACAGAGACTTTCCAGTCTTTACAGACTTTCCAGTCTTTAGAGACTTTCTAGTCTTCACAGAGACTTTAGAGTCATCACAGATACCTTACGGATACTTTACAGTCTCTACAGATACTTTACATTCTCTACAGATACTTTACATTATTTTCAGAGACTTTACAGTCTTTGCAGAGACTTTACAGTCTTCACACATACTTTATAGTCTTCACAGAGACTTTACAGTCCTAACAGAGACTTTACAGTCTTCACACATACTTTCCTGTCTTTACAGAGACTTTCCAGTCTTTACAGATACTTTCCAGTCTTCACAGAGACTTTACAGTCTTTACAGATACTTTCCAGTCTTCACAGAGACTTTACAGTCTTCACAGAGACTTTCCAGTCTTCACAGAGACTTTACAGTCATCACAGAGACTTTACGGAGACTTTACAGTCTCTACAGATACTTTACATTCTTTTCAGATACTTTACAGAGACTCTACAGTCTTCACACATACTTGAGTCTTCACAGAGACTTTACAGTCCTCACAGAGACTTTAGAGACTTTAGTCTCTACAGAGTCTTTACAGACTTTCCAGTCTTTAGAGACTTTCCAGTCTTCACATAGACTTTACAGTCTTCACAGAGACTTTAGAGTCATCACAGATACTTTACGGAGACTTTACAGTCTTTTCAGAGACTTTCTGGTCTTTTCAGAGACTTTCTGGTCTTTTCAGAGACTTTCTGGTCTTAACAGAGACTTTACGGTCTTTTCAGAGACTTTACGGTCTTTTCAGAGACTTTACGGTCTTTTCAGAGACTTTACGGTCTTTACAGAGACTTGCCTAAACCAAATGTCAATTAGTCTACAAAACTAAGCAACAAGTTGCATCATTCTACTACCTGCACTTGATATGTCTTTGTGTTTCAACAAACAAAATATATAGCATTTTTACGACATTTTAGTCATTTAGCAGACGCTCTTATCCAGAGCGACTTACAGTTAGTGAACACATATTTTTGTTTGTTTTATACTGGCCCCCCGTGGGAATCGAACCCACAACCCTGGCGTTGCAAACGCCATGCTCTATCAACTGAGCTACATCCCTGCCGGCCATTCCCTCCCCTACCCTGGACGACGCTGGGCCAATTGTGCGCTGCCCATGAGTCTCCCGGTCGCGGCCGGCTGCGACAGAGCCTGGATTCGAACCAGGATCTCTAGTGGCACAGTTAGCACTGCGATGCAGTGCCTTAGACCACTGCGCCACGACATAACATGATATTTATTTTGTTCAACCTTTTGGTTGAGAAGGAGATCTGTTGCCAATGTGATTTCCTTCAGTTTCAAAGTGCTAATGTGAACAAGCTCAGTTCTAGATATTTCTACAGTACATTTCTACATGACGGCTGTAATAAGTTGTATAATGAGGAAATGGTTTCAAGCAGATATTTGTGTTGATATGGGCAGCTGGCAGGGTTGAAACGTCACCTTGTCTGATATTTCCACTTTGTATTTATATTTTTCAGTTTTGAGTTGCCTGCATGGTTGAGAGAGAAAGAGCACTCCCCACGTCACATATCCCTTTTAAAGCTCTCCTGCCTAGATGCTTATTGTCGTTGATACTTGTATCGATTACATGTCAAACCATTTGAATGAAACTTGTTTACACACAGTTAAAGGGGTTGTTCTCACTTTAACTTCTGTCAATGGTTTCCATACCATGATGGGAGTGGCCTAAAAGTCATGCTGTCATGCCCAGTGATTAGCAGATCTTGACAAATCGAGAGCTTGGGACTACAAGGTTCAATCTGCATAAATATGATTCTGAGAATAATTGGCTTGAAAGTTCCCGAACCCTCATTGGTTTGAATGGTGTCAGCAATTTGTATCTTGTATTATTTTGAACTTAACAACATGAATTGGGGCTATTTTAGAGCACTATATAGGTAGAGAACATGGAACAGAACAAGGCTATGTCAATAACTCAAATTTGACAAAAATGCAGATGGAACCTTCGTCCCAAGCTGTCGACATGTTGTTTTTTTGAGTGAACTTCAAGAGCAGCTTACTGCGAGACTATGAACTGCCTTATGTTTAAAAGGTGGTGTGAGAATATTGTTTTCAAGAATCAAACCCATTTATTTTCTAGAGAATGGGAAGGCTAATAGTCTCTGGATCCTTGTTGAATAATGTGAGGCTGAGGGGGGTACATCTTAATCTGCAGATGCGGGTTGGGTGACCGTCAAACCCTGACTCACTCATTTCCAGCACTAGAAAGAATCTTCTTTTTAACACTTTTTATGTATGTTAATGTAATTGACAAATAATGTCAGATTACAGTTTATTAATTTCCTATGCATTGATGATAACTTTTACATTTTAGTAATTTAGCAGATGCTCTTATCCAGAGCGAGTGAATACTTTTTTTTTTCATATATATATTTTTTTCATACTGGCCCCCTGTGGGAATCGAACCCACAACCCTGGCGTTGCAAGCGCCATGCTCTACCAACTGAGCTACACGGGGCCCATATAACCTCCCCATGGCCAAATGTGATTGTGTATGTAGTAGTCTCGTGCTCCAGACTTCTTCCCCAATAGCCTGGGGACGAGGTTATGACTGCAGTGACTGAAGCTGTTGGTCTGCATTGTGCAGTGTTCTGCACCCTACGGAATGAAAAGACTGAATGTGATGGGGTAAGCAATTGGGGTTGAGTCCATGGTTGAGCCCCTCTGTGTGGATCTACTGGCCTTTTTGAGGAGTAGCAAATCAATGTAATTTCTATTCAAACCATAGGGGCTGGTTTCCCGGACACAGATTAAGCCTAGTCATTGACTGAAAAATAATTTTCCAGTGGAGAATCTCCATTGTGCTTTTTAGTCCAGGACTTGGCTTCATATGTGTCTGGGAAACCAGTCCTAAATCTCATGTCAATATGTCTGGAACTTTAACCCTGTTATTCTGTCACTAGATGACCATGGGTTGAAATGCTTGTATTGGATGGATAATAATGTATTGGATGGGATTGCTTGAACTGTAAAGCAATAATGTTTAATGTTGCAGAAGATGTTAGGTGTTGCACCATCATAGAGCGGAACATTGATACATGATTTTCTCTTTAATTGTTTTTTTTTTTGGGGGGGTTAAGGAGTGAAAATATTTGTTTATTTGGTGGGTGGAAATGTAGCTCAGTTGGTAGAGCATGGCATTTGCAACGCCAGGGTTGTGGGTTCGATTCCAGTATAAAAAAAAAAAATGTATGCACTCACTAACTGTAAGTCGCTCTGGATAAGAGCGTCTGCTAAATGACTAAAATGTAAATGTAAATGTGATCAAGCGATCCTCAGTGTTTAAAAGGGATCTTTGTTTTTATTTTTCTGGCAAAATGCATTCAGTAGACTCAAGGGCCCAGATTCATAAAACCTCTCAGTTCTAGGAGTGCTGATCTAGGGTGATTTTTTTATCATAATGAATACGATATATTTTACGGGCCCAGAACCACAGGATCCCCCCCATTGTTTTTATTTGCAGTAATTGTAATTTTTGATCGCATTTATATCCATCAGTTTAATTTTGGTCTCATATCGTCCTAAAGACGGTGAGGACATTTCTATTTGAGTTTGTGATCCGTTCTCTGACTGATGTTGACTACCACAGTTCTAACACTAGCCAGTGTCTGTTTGCGAATGTTTGGCATGACAATTCCATGAAGAGTTGGCCCAGAGAGCAGAAACATTTTACATTTTACATTATAGTCATTTAGCAGAACGCTCTTATCCAGAGCGACTTACAGTTAGTGAGTGCATACTGGCCCCCCGTGGGAAACGAACCCACTACCCTGGCGTTGCAAGCGCCGTGCTCTACCAACTGAACTACAGGAGGCCTGTAAAAACAGGGTAATAAATACATTATAGCCCTGTCTCAAAAAAACATTCCAGTGGTGTGATGCGGTTTACATTGTCTAACTGAGGCAGGGGGAACTTTTGGTATTTACAAAATGTGAAAAGGTCAGCTACTGTCAATGACAATATTTACCATCCATTTCTATGGCCTTGACCTTTTTTTTTATATAGCATCTATTCCCTATTTTATAGTGCACTACTTTTGACCAGGGCCTATATGTCTCTGGGGAAAAGTAATGCGTTAAATAGGGAAAAAGGGTACCATTTGGGACGCTTATCTAGGTATTGTAAGGTAAACGCAAACTCATCTGACTGCTTTGGGATGATTGATTGATTCACATTTTACATTACATTTTAGTCATTTAGCAAACGCTCTTATCCAGAGCGACTTACAGTTAGTGAATACATACTGGCCCCCCGTGGGAATCGAACCCACAACCCTGGCGTTGCAAACACCATGCTCTATCAACTGAGCTACATCCCTGCCGGCCATTCCCTCCCCTACCCTGGACGACGCTGGGCCAATTGTGCGCCGCCCATGAGTCTCCCGGTCGCGGCCGGCTGCAACAGAGCCTGGATTCGAACCAGGATCTCTAGTGGCACAGTTAGCACTGCGATGCAGTGCCTTAGACCACTGCGCCACTCAGGATTCACATCTGGGCCATAACAGCATGCTCAGTTGAGTTACAGGAGATAGTATTTTGTAAAAAACATTTATGCAAAGGCCTTTTATGAATGTGAAAGTAGGCATAATTAGTTTTCACATGGACAGAGTTAAGGCAATTGAACGTGCCATAATGGAGAGACACCAGCTTCCAGAGTAGGACCACTATGCAGTGAATAAGCTGGTCCCCTGGCAAAGTTGGCATTGGTGAAATGTCTCATTGATAACATATAAGTCTGGGTGATGGACTTTTGTATTCTCATTGTGAATTGGTATTCTGTGCTCATTGTCCACATAAAGGCATTTTATTTTTGAGAAAATTAACAAATAAAGGTTGATTGACTCACTCATTGCTTACTTTATTTCATTAAAATTATTTATTTCAGCCATTAATATTACATTTTGTTTGGTGTTTTATTAGGATCCCCATTAGCGGCTGCAAAAGCAGCAACTACTCTTCCTGGGGTCCACATGAAACATGACATAATACAGAACATTAATAGACAAGAACAGCTCAAGGACAGAACTACATAAATAAATAAATGATTATAAAAGGCACAAGTAGCCTACATATCAATACATACACAAACTACCTAGGTCAAATAGGGGAGAGGCGTTGTGCCCTGAGGTGTTGCTTTATCTGTTTTTTGAAACCAGGTTTGCTGTTTATTTGCGCAATTGTGTAGCAGCGGATGTTGCAACAATGTAACAATTTTCACAGCTAACCTATCAAACGGAAGAAAAAAAAACGTAAATAGATGCGTCTCTATGATACATTAAGATGATATATGTATTTTTTATATCTAAGAGGATATATTTTCCTTCGTTAAAATAATGAAATATTAGCTGTGAAGTTGAGCAATCTGTTATGTATTAATTTATGTGATGAGTGGGTCATATTCATGTTAATGAGTCTTTTTGAGTGGCCATTGTACTTTCATGGACTGCAGATAGTTGTCGACGAGCGCGCCTGAACCCGCGCGCATGCGTAGTGCAAGGGATCACGGTAGGGGCGGAACACGCAGAACGTTGCAGATAGCAATTCAACATCTAGAACGGTTACAGTTCTCGGCAACAATGTTCTAATGATAAATGCGATACATTTCTATCTTCAACGTTCTGAACTTTGCGCCCAATGACCCTTTTGGCTGACTACGTGCATTTCCTATTACAACAAGGCCGACCACAGCAGAGGAGCAGGGTTGAAGTTTGTGGATTATTTAGCTCGTTTTAACATTCTGATGAATTTCCAGGAACGCTGTGTGCTGATCTCACTAGTTTTGTGACTGAATTGAGTTGTTTCGGTGGTTATATCGCTCGACGGTTGAGACGCCGCCGTATTGTTTTCATCAAGATCAAGAACCATTGACTGCATCATCATTTTTGGAATCGTTTTAACTGACTCGAATGTAGATTACAACTCGCATCTATTCCATCCCCGCGCTGGCTGCCTCTGCGTTCTTCTCATAGTGATGCATCTATTGACGTTTTGTTCCGTTTGATAGGTAAGATGTGAAAATTGTTACATTGTTGCAACATCCGCTGCTACACTACTGTGTTCTGAAATTGACCGCAGATTCATTTAGCCTTATTTTTGTTACTCAAACAAACAAATGGACAGATCCAGAATCACGAGGGGACCTCGAAGAAGAATACAAATCTAGCCGCTTGCATCGTGTGTTCTTACTCACTCTGCATATTCCAAAACCACAGGTTATTGGCTGCTGATTCTCATAGTCTGACCCCCCCATCCCTCTTCAACTATCTCGAGTTGTAGGGCCCAAAGTTCATGGAACTGAAGCTCAGACAATTCATTTTCTTATTTTCATCTTTGCGTGATGTGAAATATTGGTGTGATTGCGATACTTAGGCTCAGCCTTTAATCAGGCAGTGTTTCAAGCCCTAGAGATATGTTATGAATGTAATTGTGATGACCACTTGTTCTGAATCCTACCAGCCTGTTGGGCTTTACCGATGAACATCATGATAAGGGGATTGATTGCGTTCTGTATGCACAGGGTGCACAGGCACAAACGAATATTCTATAGTGATTTAACAGATGCTATTATCCAAAGCGACTTGAAGAACTGTCAACATTGACGTGACGCAGATATTCAGTAGCCGACTATATGTGGTCCCCACTAAGGAGATACATCATGCCTTAACCATAAGGCTAGCAGATTATAACTCTCACTCAGTATTGTTGCATTGTGTGAACATAGGATTGTGGTGGTGATGGAAAGTCATGATTCTTCTCCCTGCTCTCTATTTCTCTTGGTCTCTCTCTCCCTCTCTCTTTCTCTCTGACACTTCCTCTGCCTCTCTCTCTCTTTCTCTCTCTGCCACTTCCTCTGGCTCGCTGGGTGCAGTAGTGGCAGCTGTCGGAACCACCAAACATCCTCCCACACAGCCTCCGCTCTGTCCTCATCTCTCTTCTCTCCTCATCTCTCTTCTCTCCCTCTCCTCCTCTCCTTTTACGAGCGCACAGAAAGGCTGCATTATGCCTGTTGGGTACAAGGGGGGCCAACATGGTGTGGCAGAGGGTATGGCCGAGCCCGCAGATGGTCAACTGACTGCCTCTCGAGGGTGTCACTGAGCCTTGAGCAACGGCAGACCACACACATGCTACCTATAGGGATGGATGGGCAGGCGGTGGATGGCCTTTGTTTTTGGACCCTTGTGGAAGACTTGGCTGAAATAGGGCTTTGACCACTCGTTTGTCTGTGTGGATGACAGGGTATTGCTATTTGGTATCCTTCAAATTTCTAATTAATTATGCCGTAATAAATCTTACTCGCCAGAGCTTGCACATAAAAAAATAATAAAAAATCACACTCCCAGGAACTAACCCGAGTTCATATAATGTCCTTGGGCCAGGCAGTAGTGTGTGTCAGTCGGAGAGGAAATGGTCGCCTTGGGCCAGGCAGTAGTGTGTGTCAGTCGGAGAGGAAATGGTCGCCTTGGGCCAAGGCAGTAGTTCTCCCACTTAGGTCACCGACCTCTGGCTCTGATCCTCTCTAAGAACAATAGCCAGCATGCAGAGTCACAGTTCTCACACACAGAGAGCTCCTTTTGTAGCCGGATGGAGCTCAATAACACAGGGAATAGTCAAATGGCAAACCAGTGAAGGAAAGAATGGAGCCGGATGGAGCTAAATGAGTAGAACTGTTAACCCTGACTTGCTTGCTGGGCCTAGCTTGAGCGACACATGGAAAACCGGCGCAAAACCAAAAGTGCTTAGCACTACTGCGGGAGCAGGAACATGCATTCTGACACTGCCTGCAGTATCTAGCTTGGGATTCCGAACTGATATGCGCCGTTTCACTTCACCATATCAATGGGAGCATATCAGTTTGGGTTCCCGGGGCTATGTAGTTGCTGTGGCTGCCAGTGGAAAATGCTCAATGCTGCCTAACCAGTACTGATGGTGATAATGCTGATGGTGATAATGCTGATGGTGATAATGCTGATGGTGATAATGCTGATGGTGATAATGCTGATGGTGATAATGCTGATGGTGATAATGCTGATGGTGATAATGCTGATGGTGACGTCCACCAGTCAGATAATGCCAGGTCACATATATCATCATCATCATCAGGCATATCCAGGTGTGCTGTCCTAATGTGATCGGCTGTGCTTTAGAATAGATTGGCGTACTTTTGATATCCCATAGAGAAATGGACACTGGACAGGCATATTTGACATACAGGTAACATGCATCAGATGACACAGCCTACATGCATAACAACCAGGCATATAAATACACAGTATTGCCACAACTGTTTCTTCCCTATGACATCTTCCATGAGCACCAACGTGAAGTTCATAGGAGCATGACAAATGAAAGCCAGGAGTCTATATTTTTGAGAAATTAAGGCATACAGTGCATTCAGAAAGTATTCAGACCCCTTGACTTTTTCCACATTTTGTTACGTTACAGCCTTATTCTAAAATTGATGAAATAATTTTTTCCCCTCATCAATCTACACACAATACCCCATAATGACAAAGTGAAAACAGTTTATTTTTTATTTTTATTCAGACCCTTTGCTATGAGATTTGAAACTGAGCTTAGGTGCATCCTGTTTCCATTGATCATCCTTGAGATGTTTCTACAACTTGATTGGAGTCCACCTGTGGTAAATTCAATTGATAGGACATGATTTGGAAAGGCACACACCTGTCTATATAAGGTCCCACAGTTGACAGTGCATCTCAGAGCAAAAACCAAGCCATGAGGTCGAAGGAATTGTCCGCAGAGCTCCGAGACAGGATTGTGTCGAGGCACAAAATGTCTGCAGCATTGAAGGTCCCCAAGAACACAGTGGCCTCCATCATTCTTAAATGGAAGAAGTTTGGAACCACAAACTCTTCCTAGAGCTGGCCGCCCTGCCAAACTGAGCAATCGGGGGAGAAGGGCCTTGGTCAGGGAGGTGACCAAGAACCTGATGGTCACTCTGACAGAGCTCCACAATTCCTCTGTGGAGATGGGAGAACCTTCCAGAAGGACAACCATCTCTGCAGCATTCCACCAATCAGGCATTTATGGTAGTAGTCAGACAGAAGCCACGGTAACGGCAGCAGCAGTAGAAACAGCAGAAGTAGATGTGATTTATTAGGATCCCCATTAGCCAACGCCAATGGCGACAGCTAGTCTAACTGGGGTTCCGACATAAAACGAAAAATACATTACAGACAAAATACTTTACAATTTAGAAATATTTAGCGTGTGTGTGCATCTATCAGTTACACATACATGTCAGTACACACACAACAAGTAGGTCACATGGGGGAGAGGCGTGGTGCCATGAGGTGTTGCTTTAATGTTTCTTATAAAAGCAAGAAGTGACGCAGTCAGTCTCTCCTCAACTCTTAGCCAAGAGAGACTGGCATGCATAGTATTAATATTAGCCCTCTGATTACAATAAAGAGCAAGATGTGCCTCTGTTCTGGGCCAGCTGCAGCTTAACTAGGTCCTCCTTTGCAGCACTGGACCACACGACTGGACAATAATCAAGATTAGACTAAACTAGAGCCGGCAGGACTTGCTTTGTGGAGTGTGGTGTCAAAAAAGCAGAGCATCTATTTATTAAGGACAGACCTCTCCCCATCTTTACAACCATTTAATCTATATGTTTTGTCCACGACAGTTTACAATCTAAGGTAACACCAAGTAATTTAGTCTCCTCAACTTGTTCAACAGCCACACCAATGTGACACCATTCATTACCGGATTCAGCTGAGGTCTAGAACTTATGGAATTATTTGTACCAAATACAATGCTCTTTGTTTTAGAGATGTTCAGGACCAGTTTATTACTGGCCACCCATTCCAAAACAGACTGCAACTCTTTGTTAAGGGTTTCAGTGACTTCATTAGCTGTGAATGCTGATGCGTATATGGTTGAATCATCAGCATACATGGACACACATGCTTTGTTTAATGCCAGTGGCAGGTCATTGGTAAAAATAGAAAAGAGTAGAGAGCTGCCCTGCGGTACACCACACTTTACATGTTTGACATTAGAGAAGCTTCCATTAAAGAAAGCTCTGAATCCACAATATGGCAGAGGTTGAAAAGCCATAACACATACGTTTTTCAACAACAGTTTATGGTCAATAAAATCAAAAGCTGCACTGAAATTTAACAGTACAGCTCCCACAATCTTCTTATGAATTTATTTCAACCAATCATCAGTCATTTGTGTCAGTGCAGTACATGTTGAATGCCCTTCTCTATAAGCATGCTGAAAGTCTGTTGTTAATTTGTTTACAGAGAAATAGCATTGTATTTGGTCAAAAACAATTTTTTTCCAACAGTTTGCTAAGAGCTGGCAGCAAGCTGATAGGTCTGCTGTTAGAACCAGTAAAGGCCGCTTTACCACTCTCTTGGGTAGTTGAATTACTTTGGCTTCCCTCCAGGCCTGAGAACAAAGACTTTCCTCTAGTGTCAGATTAAAGATATGACAGATAGGAGTGGCTATAGAGTCAGCTACCATCCTCAGTAGCTTTCCATCTAAGTTGTCAATGCCAGGAAGTTTGTCATTATTGATCGATAACAATACTTTTTCCACCTCTCCCACACTAACTTTACAAAATTCAAACTTACAATGCTTTTTCTTTCATTATTATTTTTGAGTACGATGGCTCACTGTTCGTTGTTGGCATTTCCTGCCTAAATTTGCCCACTTTGCCAATGAAGTAATCATTAAAATAATTGCCAACATCAAATGGTTTTGTGATGAATAAGCCATCTGATTCGATGAAAGATGGAGTTGAATTTGTCTTTCTGCCCATAATTTTATTTAAAGTACTCCGTGTCCCCCCTCCCCCCAATCTTGGCTTCATAATACAGTTTAGTCACATAATTTCTCAAATTGCAGTAAGTCAGCCAGTCAGATGTGCAGCCAGACTTATTAGCCACTCCTTTTGCCCCGTCTCTTTCAACCAGACAGTTTTTCAATTCCTCATCAATCCATGGAGCCTTAACAGTTCTAACAGTCAGTTTCTTAACAGGTGCATGTTTATCAATAATTGGAAGAAACAATTGAATAAATTCATCAAGTGCAGCGTGTGGATGCTCCTTATTAATCACATCAGACCAACAAATATTCTTTACATTATCCACATAAGATTCAAAGCAAAATATTTTGTATGATCTCTTTTACACTATTTTAGGCCCAGCTTTTGGAACTTTGGCTTTCCTGGATATAGCCACTATATTGTGATCACTGCATCCAATGGGTACGGATACAGCTTTAGAACAAAGTTCTACAGTATTAGTAAAAATGTGATCAATACATGTGGATGATCTTGTTCCTGTAGTGTTTGTAAACACCCTGGTAGGTTGATTAATAACCTGAACCAGATTACAGGCACTGTTTACAGTGAGAAGCTTCCTCTTGAGCGGACAGCTTGATGAAAACCAGTCAATATTCAGGTCCCCAAGAAAGTAGACCTCTCTGTTTACATCACATACACTACCAAGCATTTCACACATATATTATTTAGATACTGACTGTTAGCACTTGGTGACCTATAGCAACACCCCAAAAGAAAAGGCTTTAGATGTGCCAGGTGAACCTGCAACCACAATACTTCAATAACACTTGACATAAGATCTTCTCTAAGCATTACAGGGATATGACTCTGAATATACAGTATACAGCAACACCTCCCCCATAAGCATTCCTGTCTCTTCTATAGATGTTATATCCTTGTATTGCTACTGCTGTATCATCAAATGAATTATCTAAGTGAGTCTCCAGAAATGGCTAATATATTAATGATGTTAGCAAGTTATTGATTTAATTAACCTTATTTCTAAGGCTACATATATTAATATGGACTATTTCCAGCCCTTTCCTGGGTAGCTTATCAGCGATAGACATAATATGGAAAAGAGCAAACAAAGCAAGAGAAAAATATATACATTCAGCAGTCCATTAATCAGTTGGTGTGTGTGTGTGTGTGGGGGGGGGCTGCGGGGTTGAAGTTACCCATAGGCTTGGCTCTCTCATCCCTTCCAGGCTTCTGGGAGGGAGGGTGGACAATGAGCCTGAAACAGATAGAAACAGCAGCAGCAGCAGAAGGCAGCCGCTGGCCGATTCCTTCTTCAGTGGATGGTTGGGGGGGCCAGAACATAATTACAAATAATTTACAGTGCACATATACAGTGCATTCGGAAAGTATTTTTTAAAAACTTTTTCCACATTTTGTTACGTTACAGCCTTATTGTAAAATTGATTAAATCGTTTTTTCCCCTCATCAGTCTACACACAATACCCCATAATGACAAACCAAAAAATGTTTTTAGAAAATGTATAAAAAATACGAAACTGAAATATCACATTTATGTAAGTATTCAGACCCTTTACTCCGTACTTTGTTGAAGCACCTTTGGCAGCGATTACAGCCTTGAGTCTTCTTGGGTATGACGCTACAAGCTTGGCACACCTGTATTTGGGGAGTTTCTCCCATTCTTCCCTGCAGATCCTCTCAAGCTCTGTCAGGTTGGATGGGGAGCGTCGTTGCACAGCTATTTTCAGGTCTCTCCAGAGATGTTCAAGTCCGGGCTCTGGCTGGGCCACTCAAGAACATTCAGAGACTTGTCCCGAAGCCACTCTTGCGTTGTCTTGGCTGTGTGCTTCGGGTCGTTGTCCTGTTGGAAGGTGAACCTTCGCCCCAGTCTGAGGTCCTGAGCGCTCTGGAGCAGGTTTTCATCAAGGATCTCTCTGTACTTTGCTCCGTTCATCTTTCCCTCGATCCTGACTAGTCTCACAGTCCCTGCCGCTGAAAAGCATCCCCACAGCATGATGCTGCCACCACCATGCTTCACCGTAGGAATGGTGCCAGGTTTCCTCCAGACGTAACGCTTGGCATTCAGGCCAAAGAGTTCAATATTAGTTTCATCAGACCATAGAACCTTGTTTCTCATGATCTGAGAATCCTTTAGGTGCCTTTTGGCAAACTCCAAGCGGGCTCTCGTGCCTTTTACTGAGGATTGGCTTCTGTCTGGCTACTCTACCATAAAGGCCTGATTGGTGGAGTGCTGCAGAGATGGTTGTCCTTCTGGAAGGTTCTCCCGTCTTTCTCTCAGAGGAACTCTGGAGCTCTGTCAGAGTGACAATCGGGTTCTTGGTCACCTCCCTGACCAAGGCCCTTCTCCCCCGATTGCTCAGTTTGACCGGGCGGCCATCTCTGGGGAGAATCTTGGTGGTTCCAAACTTCTTCCATTTAAGAATGATGGAGGCCACCGTGTTCTTGGGGGCCTTCAATGCTGCATAAAGTTTTTGGTACCCTTCCCCAGATCTGTGCCTCGACACAATTCTGTCTCAGGGCTCTACGGACAATTCCCTTGACCTCATGGCTTGGTTTTTGCTCTGACATGCACTGTCAACTGTGGGACCTCATATAGACAGGTGTGTGCCTTTCCAAATCATGTCCAATCAATTGAATTCACTACAGGTGGACTCCAATCAAGTTGTAGAATGGAAACCGGATGCACCTGAGCTCAATTTCGAGTCTCAAAGCAAAGGGTCTGAATACTTATTTCCATAAGGTTTTTCTGTTTTTTTATTTTTAATACATTTGCAAAACTTTTTAAAAACCTGTTTTTGCTTTGTCATTATGGGGTATTGTGTGTTGATTGAGGGAAAATATTTGAGTTAATCAATTTTAGAAGGCTGTAACATAACAAAATGGGGAAAAAGTGAAGGGGTCTGAATAATTTCCAAATGTGCTGTACGCAAATGTTTTTTATTTTATTTTTTGTTCAGAGAATAGCCTTGCAAAGAACTCATCTGTTCTGCCATTCATTCTCATTCAATTGTGTTCCGAGAAAAACAGGGGTTTCCACATTTTACTTCAATTCCCGGCCTCCCCCCCTTTTTATTTTAAAGGATATTCTCGGCACTGGTTTGTTTTTCAATTGATAAGATTATGACTAATGGGGAAATGTTTGCGGCTCTGCGCATACAGTTAACATCAAGCATACAGACCAACAGTTACAGACAAGATAGATCAGTGAGGATAAAGAAAAGATGCCGTTCATGTCCGATGCTGTGGAGTGCTCCGTCTGTCTCTCTTAGTATCACAGAGCTGTGGAGTGCTCTGTCTGTCTCTATTAGTATCACAGCACTGTATGGTTCATGGTATTTAGTTGTGCCTCTAGTAGGGTTGTGACAATTATGGAATTTGGGGTAACGATTAATTGTCATGCAAATGGAGACGGTTATTGTCATTTTTATCAAACAGCTAATGTTTTGAACTTGTAATGCATCTTTTGAAAATTAGCTGCAACATACCTAATGAATATAACACAGCTTTGGTACCACCCCTGTCTCAAAAACAAATGGTTCTGACCACTTGGAACGTTTGGAAATGAAGCTCCTCCTCCCAACTGTGCCGTTCTACTTTTAAAATAATTACCAACCTTACCCCATTCATGTAAAAATGATTACCAACTTTACCCCATTCATGTAAAAATGATTACCAACTCACCCTATTCATGTAAAAATGATTACCAACTTTACACCATTCATGTAAAAATGATTACCAACTTTACCCCATTAATGTTAAAATGATTACCAACTTTACCCCATTCATGTAAAAATGATTACCAACTTTACCCCATTCATGTAAAAATGATTACCAACTTTACCCTATTCATGTAAAAATGATTACCAACTTTACACCATTCATGTTAAAATGATTACCAACTTTACCCCATTCATGTAAAAATTATTACCAACTTTACCCCATTCATGTAAAAATTATTACCAACTTTACCCTATTCATGTAAAAATGATTACCAACTTTACACCATTCATGTTAAAATGATTACCAACGTTACCCCATTCATGTAAAAATGATTACCAACTTTACACCATTCATGTTAAAATGATTACCAACTTTACACCATTCATGTAAAAATTGAAAACTACTATTGTGTAAAGTAGATCTACTTGAATATAAAGTTGAATCCCCCCTTCATCTAAAAATGAATATATTAGGACGATTATGATCATCTTTTATTTTTAACGGTTATTGTCCATAATTGTTGGTTACACGATTACTGTATATGAAAGTTGTGCCAGCCCTAGCCTCTAGTCTTTACCAGCGTCCATAGAGATGATCAACACTGATTTTTGTGTTGACGTACTGCATTACCTTCTCTCTGGGACTGTCTAGTTCGTGATGTTGGTTAGCTGTGCCTCTACCCTCTGTACTCGGTAGTATCACAGAGCACATCGCGTCTCCGCGCTGAGAGAAGCCAGCTTCCTGGTTCCTGCTGTAGCCTCGGGCACATGTCACGCAGCATGACAGGCCCTGCACTCTACTGCGCTGCATGCACTGCAGCATGTATAGAGAGAACACACTGTGTGTGTGTGTGTGTGTGTGTTTTGTGTAAAAAACCTCAGTGTGGGCGGGAGCCTGCTGGTGTCCTTCAGCAAATATGTAGCCTGGGTTCACTTTGCTGAATTGTCAGTCAGGAACCCAGGCTAGCAGAGATTAGACTACACTTCAGACCTCTGTAACTAAAGTGTGTCTGACCCACAGACTCTGTGAGATCAGTAGGAATTCAACTGGACTGGACCAGCCCACAAAGACTGTGTACTGTGCTCCCTGTAAAGGGAAAGGCTGTGGTTCCATGAAGAAGGGGCCCTTCTGGGAACAGCTAAAGCTATTATCTATTAAATGTGACACCAAGAAATGCTGAAATCTGTCCCATTCTCACACACGTAGCCTGCTGCCACTGATGTTGGCCTAGTCAAGGAGCTGTTCATAATGCAGTGCGAATGCAGATTCACTGAGCTATTGCTGGAAGAGGGAAATGAAAAGTGTCATGCGAGGCAGGCGTGGCCCCGTGTTGTTGATCCATTCCTTACATGGTTATGTCACTGACCTACTGAGGACTTTGCCTAGAGCCATCCTGTTGCTGTCTAATCAGTACAACAAACCCAGATGTATTGTCATTTAAACATCAATAGGTAAACACAGTAAATCAAATTGATATCAATATTTATTATCTCTAAAGCATCAGTTGATTGATTGTGTTTCTTCTGTAGTTCGACATTGCAAAAGTCTTGAATGGCTGGTCAGGGATGGCTTCATGGATAGTGTACTTCAGACGCGGCAGCTAATCTATATCTGTATCTGTGGGAAGTGCTGGTGCCTTGAGGACCTGAGTGGGGTCACAGCATGTGGTTGTACTCCTCATACATTTCCATGTGGAACTGAACTGCCTTAGCTCATGTGTCATGGCAGGTCATACATTATATGACTGGGAGCCTTCAAATGCTCTGATTTTATACTGCTGCTCCAAACACTGTAGCTGCCTTGACCGAAGTTGCGCCATTCCGTTTCAAATGAGTCTGTCGATAGCATAGTAACCATGGATGAAGCATGTGTGTTTTCAAAGGGAAGTGTGGTAGGCCCTACTCTGTCTCCATTACTACCAGTACCTCTAGCTGCCATAGTGCACTGCAGTCTCTCTCTCTCTCTCTCTCTCTCTCTCTCTCTCTCTCTCTCTCTCTCTCTCTCTCTCTCTCTCTCTCTCTCTCTCTCTCTCTCTCTCTCTCTCTCTCTCTCTCTCTCTTCTTTCTCTCTCTCTCTCTCTGTCTCTCTCTCTCTTCTCTCTCTCTCTCTCTCTGTCTCTCTCTCTCTCTCTCTCTCTCTCTCTCTCTTCTTTCTCTCTGTCTCTCTCTGTCTCTCTCTCTCTCTCTCTCTCTCTCTCTCTCTTCTCTCTCTCTCTCTCTCTCTCTCTCTCTCTCTCTCTTTCTCTCTGTCTCTGCCTGTCTCTGTCTGTCTCTGTCTCTGTCTCTGTCTCTGTCTCTGTCTCTCTCTGTCTCTCTGCTCTGTCTCTGTCTCTGTCTCTGTCTCTGTCTCTGTCTCTGTCTGTCTCTGTCTCTGTCTCTGTCTCTGTCTCTGTCTCTGTCTCTGTGTCTTCTCTCTCTCTCTCTGTCTCTCTCTGTCTCTCTCTCAGTGACCCTACCTTAGTGTGGATTAATCACAGTCTTGGCTCTCTGTCATACAGGAAGTTCACCATCTGCAGTCCCCTCTAACTGTAATGGGTTCATGATGCTAGTTATTCAGCCAGGGTCCTGTTCATTAGGGCATGTGACAGAAATCATTTATAAAACATTGCAATGGAATAGGGAAAATGTGCATTTCACATTGGACCAGGTCCAGGAAGTCCCTCCCTGTTTCAGTCTGTTTTATTTTCATTTGGTCCCTAATGAACACGGCCTAGGACTCGTCTATGGGAGCTGACCCTGGCTGAGAATAAAGTGGTTTGTCCCGGGATGATGACGTCACTCATGGGCCATGCATTCCCCCCTCATGTGCATACAAACGGAATTACGAGAATGGGTTTGTCTGTTCTGTTAATGACATCATCTATGGGCCATGCTTCTACATACTACTCCTTTTTGTTAGTCCTTGTGGAAATATGAATACTATGTCAATACATCCATATGTCACTGACTGTGGCCAATAGAATAAAATGTGTTTTAAAAACGCTTCCCTCCCTATGGTCAGTATCTGCAAACCTAGGAAATGAAGATGGAGGAGAAACCTTTAATGGTCCAACCACTAGTTTACATTCCAGTGTTGAGGAGAACTATATTAAGCCCTACAGGATACTCACTGGGGATGAAAGGATCAACTTTCAACCTTTTTTGGTTGGAAAATAATCGGATGAGTTCTCCATGTGGAATGAAATGTAGCATAAGGATATTTTTTTATTTGGTTCATAGTTGCTTTAAACTAGCCTGGTTCCAGATCTGTTTGTATTGTCTTGCCAACTCTTATAGTCATTGAGTTGTTGATACATTACTGGGATACAGATCTGGGACCAGGCTAGTTTTAAACTGAGTGGGGGGGGGGGATATATGCTGCGTTCATAAGTGGGAAGTGGGAATTTACCACCATAGAGTTAGATAAAGGACTCTAGATGGATATAAACTGTTTTGGCATGGCCAGCGCCATTGAGGGCTTCACCATTTTAAAGTAGTTAACTGGGTTGGGCTTCCTATGGGTGAAGGAAGGATCACATGATTCCATCCGGGTCATCAGAAGGGATCAGCCAATAAATTATATACTTGTGAGCAAACATTCCATAACTCTAGATGGCAATAAATCACCATCCTTGGCTTTATACCTGTTCAAACAACACACTCCAGGGGGCAGTGTACGCACCCTTTTCAGTTTGTTTGCCAACTCATAGAAGTAATTGAAGAAGAAAATGGACTACTTCAAAATGGAGATGGCCTCAGGTGGCGCTGCCCGTCAGACGCCATAATGGGACATGTATAAAGATGATACCTCTGTCATTCTCTGTTTACCACATATTCCTGGGAAAAAAATATATTTGAACGGCCTTCCAACTGGTAATTACTAGCGGGAAACTCCTCTATCATCCTGAGCTCTGGTCCGGAGGCTCCGTACGGAGGGTGTGACGCAATCGCGGTACCTCCAGAGGCTTGTGGAGGCCAAATCAAGCTCTGTAGTGCATTGCCGTGTGCCTCCCAAATGTTGTAACAATGCGGAGGGCTCCGTATAGCTCTGTATTGACGTGATTGGTTGACGGTAGGTGGGGGGGCGGTACTTCCTGTATAAACACAAACTCACTTCCTTGACAACTTCCTTCACAACGGCTCTGCTCCGCAAAGCGCAAGACGCATGAATGCCTTGACTTCTGCGGAGGCCGCATCGCAGTAAATGCTGTATGGCCCGATGCAGATTCCGGAATGACCATAAATCGTCTGTTACAAACACCGCGTTAATCTGAAGTTTTATCTCCCGTACTAGAATGTGGGCTGGGCCAAACTGAAATGTTGCTGAGAACTCAAGAGTATGGTTATTATTGATTGAACCAATAATTAGCCCACCCTAGTGTTGTGACACAGTTAGAGCGTAATGGAAACACTGTTGCGAAAGTGAGAAGAAAAAAAAAAAAGTTACTTCCTACTTTTTACTGCTGGCTGTTATTTCTACTCTTGTTCTTTGATGGGTCTATCGAGTGCCCCATTTTGAATGTTGTGTTTAGGTGGTGACTGTCTACTTAGGTTGTCCACTGTATTGCCTGTAACGGTATTTTCTTGTATCTCCGCAGGTGTGTATGCGTTTGTGTGTTATGGTGACGTCCGGTGTGTGAGGCCTGTGACAGGAGACCCACTGCCTCCTCCCCTTCAGCATGTCTGGACCCCAGGTGAGACCTGGTGATCACAAACAAAGATGGCTTCATGTTGAATAGAGAGATTACACTATATGTTGAATAGAGAGATTACACTATATGTTGAATAGAGAGATTACACTATATGTTGAATAGAGAGATTACACTATATGTTGAATAGAGAGATTACACTATATGTTGAATAGAGAGAGAACACTATATGTTGAATAGAGAGAGAACACTATATGTTGAATAGAGAGAGAACACTATATGTTGAATAGAGAGATTACACTATATGTTGAATAGAGAGATTACACTATATGTTGAATAGAGAGATTACACTATATGTTGAATAGAGAGATTACACTATATGTTGAATAGAGAGATTACACTATATGTTGAATAGAGAGAT
Organism: Coregonus clupeaformis; assembly: GCF_020615455.1. NCBI lineage: Eukaryota > Metazoa > Chordata > Actinopteri > Salmoniformes > Salmonidae > Coregonus > Coregonus clupeaformis. Next base: position 201,514 of record NW_025533617.1, read on the forward strand.
TACACTATATGTTGAATAGAGAGATTACACTGTATGTTGAATAGAGAGATTACACTATATGTTGAATAGAGAGATTACACTGTATGTTGAATAGAGAGAGAACACTATATGTTGAATAGAGAGATTACACTATATGTTGAATAGAGAGATTACACTATATGTTTAATAGAGAGATTACACTATATGTTGAATAGAGAGATTACACTATAAGTTGAATAGAGAGATTACACTATATGTTGAATAGAGAGATTACACTATATGTTGAATAGAGAGATTACACTATATGTTGAATAGAGCGATTACACTATATGTTGAATAGAGCGATTACACTATATGTTGAATAGAGCGATTACACTATATGTTGAATAGAGAGATTACACTATATGTTGAATAGAAAGATTACACTATATGTTGAATAGAGAGATAACCCTATATGTTGAATAGAGAGATAACCCTATATGTTGAATAGAGAGAACACTATATACAGTCGTATGAAAAAGTTTGGGCACCCCTCTGAGGCTGCATAATAATTTACTCTGTCGTCACAGAAAATGATCACAGTGGCATGCCATTCATTTTCTAATTAAAGCTGAGTACTGGGGTATTGTCCAGACAAAGATTTTTAGTGTAGCAATATTAAGTTGTATGAAATTAAATCAGATGTGAAAAATAGGCTATGCAAACATTTGGGCACCCTTGTCATTCTGTTGATTTGAATACCTGTAACTACTTAGCACTGATTAATTGGAACACACAATTGGTTTGGTGAGCTCATTAAGCCTTGAACTTCATAGACAAGTGCATCCAATCATGAGAAAAGGTATTTAAGGTGGCCAATTGCATGTTGTTGTTCTCTTTGACTCTCCTCTGAAGAGTGGCAACATGGGGCCCTCAAAACAACTCTCAAATGACATGAAAACAAAGATTGTTCAACATTATGGTTTAGGGGAAGGCTACAAAAAGCTATCGCAGAGATGTAAGCTGTCAGTGTCCACTGTGAGGAACATAGTGAGGAAATGGAAGACCACAGGCACAGTTCTTGTTAAGGCCAGAAGTGGCAGGCCAAGTAAAATATCGGAGAGGCGAAGGATGGTGAGAACGGTCAAAAACAGCCCACAGACCACCTCCAAAGACCTACAACATCATCTTGCTGCAGATGGTGTCACTGTGCATCGTTCAACAATTCAGCACACTTTGCACAAGGAGAAGCTGTACGAGAGAGTGATGCGGAAGAAGCCTTTTCTGCTAAACACGCCACAAACAGAGTCGCTTGAGGTACGCAAACGCACATTTGGACAAGCCAGCTTCATTTTGGAATAAGGTGCTGTGGACTGATGAAACAAAGATTTGAGTTATTTGGTCATAACAAGGGGCGTTATGCATGGTGGCAAAAGAACACAGCGTTCCAAGAAAAACACTTGCTACCCACAGTAAAATTTGGTGGGGGTTCCATCATGCTGTGGGGCTGTGTGGCCAGTGCCAGTACTGGGAATCTTGTTAAAGTTGAGGGTTGCATGGATTCCACTCAATATCAGCAGATTCTTGGGAATAATGTTGAAGAATCAGTCACAAAGTTGAAGTTACGCCGGGGCTGGATATTTCAACAAGACAACGACCCAAAACACTGCTCAAAATCTACCCGGGCATTTATGCAGAGGAACAAGTACAATGTTCTGGAATGGCCATCCCAGTCCCCAGACCTGAATATCATTGAGAATCTGTGGGATGATTTGAAGTGGGCTGTCCATGCTCGTCAACCATCAAACCTAACTGAAGTGGAGATGTTTTGTAAGGAGGAATGGTCCAAAATACCTTCATCCAGAATCCAGACACTCATTAGAGGCTATAGGAAGCGTCTAGAGGCTGTTATTTTAGCAAAAGGAGGCTCTACTAAATATTGATGTGATTTTTCTGTTGGGGTGCCCAAATGTATGCACCTGTCTAATTTCGTTTTGATGCATATTGCACATTTTCTGTTAATCCAATAAACCTAATTTCACTACTGAAATATTACTGTGTCCATCAGTTATTTGATAAATCAAAATGAAATTGCTGATCCAAACACCCAATTATTTATAAATGGAAATCATGGAAATTGTCAGGGGTGCCCAAGCGTTTTCATACGACTGTACCACCTGCCATTGACTTAGTTGTAACCCTGAACTAGCTCACCTGATTCACCTATTCAGGGGCTTGACGATTAGTCGACAAGTTGAATCAGTTGTGCCTGCCACGGAGTAGTTGAAATACATGGAACGTCTGGGGGTCCCTGAGGAGACGTCTGAGAACCCCTGCACTATACCACCTATTGTCATTGAACTGGTTTATTGCAGGGTTGGGGTCACTTCACTTTCAATCCAGAAAGTAAACTGACATTTTCCTCATTGCTTTTCTGAACATTTCCTCTCTCCCTCAGACTGAAACATGGCCGCAGGGCACGGAGTGTATGGCCAAGTACAACTTTAAGGGCACCACAGAGCAGGACCTGCCCTTCAACAAAGGAGACGTCTTAACCATCATCGTCGTCACTAAGGTAAAGTACCTAACTCTCTATGTTAGGAAGCAGGTAGTCTTTTACCACAGCCGCCATGTCTCTGGCAAGCGAGACTAGAAAACAGGCCAAAATGGTTTATCGTTTGAGTAAGGAGAAACGTATGCTCAATCTTTCACATTTCTGTCATGTTTCTAAAGAAAATAGTTTAGATTTTTTTTTTGAAGGGGGCATAGTGCTAAATAATATTTAACAATCTAGATTATAAACCTAACTATCTGCCTCCATTGAATATAGTTAAACCATGTGCAATTAAGTATTATGATTTTAGATGACTATCAAGAAATGGTCATGAGAAGCGAATGCAAAACGCAAGTGTTATGTTATTAAATATCATTGTAAAATGAACTAAATCAAATGTAAGGCATAATGCTTTAGTTACAAGGCAATACTGACATTAACATAGCATTCACAATCTAGGCACACATACATATCTAACGGGGTTACAAGACAAAGCATAAACAAAGAGATGCCTACTAGGCCATAGGAAATTAGACTTGATCATACAACTTTTCCATAGAGGGCTTAACAAGGACGAGGGAGAAAATACTTTCATTCCATTTATACCAGATCTGACTTCAAAATCAATTGTTGACCAATCCACAGACCAAACCAAAGGTAATACAACTAAGATATTCAATTAGATGGAACAAGCCAGCATCCTCTAGGAATGGGGGTCACATCTGTGTGATAGTCTGAGGAGGTGGGCTGTAAATCATTTTACATTTACATTTTTAGTCATTTTAGCAGACGCTCTTATCCAGAGCGACTTACAGTTAGTGAGTGCATACATTGTCCTTTGTGTTTTCTGGGTATTCTCCATGCGGCCCAAAGTGACAGAGAGCACATCATGTAGGGCCAAGCCTGCAGAGGGTTTCAGTAATGTTGTCCATCTCTCTATGTTATTTACTCAGTCAACCCTGATCTTCTAATCAGAGTAATGGTGACATGTTCTGTCCCAGGACCCCAACTGGTACAAAGCCAAGAACACCGCAGGTCGAGAAGGCACCATCCCAGCTAACTATGTCCAGAAGAGGGAAGGGGTGAAGCAAGGAGGCAAGCTGAGTCTAATGCCGTAAGTACAGTACAGTCTCCATAGCCTGGTTAAACCAGACAGAATCTTTCAAAACGTTGCTGGAAGTACAGCACACTCATCACTCCATGTACTGAAATGACTTCCCATCAATACACTGCCAGTGTTGTGTTACATGAATCACCAGTGTTTTGTTGTTACATGACACATTTACATTTTAGTCATTTAGCAGACGCTCTTATCCAGAGCGACTTACAGTTAGTGAATATATTTTTTTTTATACTGGCCCCCCGTGGGAATCAAACCCACAACCCTGGCGTTGCAAATGCCATGCTCTATCAACTGAGCTACATCCCTGCCGGCCATTCCCTCCCCTACCCTGGACGACGCTGGGCCAATTGTGCGCCGCCCATGAGTCTCCCGGTCGCGGCCGGCTGCGACAGAGCCTGGATTCGAACCAGGATCTCTAGTGGCACAGTTAGCACTGCGATGCAGTGCCTTAGACCACTGCACCACTCAGGAGTATGAGTGTTGTTATTACATGACTCACCGGTGTTGTGTTGTTCCATGACTCACCGGTAGTGTAGTAACAGAAAAGATGGCTTTCAGGAGTACCATTTATGGTCAACAGTCAATAAGTTACTAGGGTAGATTTTAAGTTTATTATGCCATTTTGTATGTATATAGGAATGTGTTTTTTGTAAGAGCTCTCATCAATTAAAGAATAAACACATTCAATGTAAAGTATAATATAAAGTGAAAGCAAACTATTAAACATTTAAGAGAGGACTTCATTTCTAGTTCACCGCTCAGTGACTGATACTAACTCAGGTTGAAAGTTTTTCAGTATGTTTCTGTGTGATTGTAGAGTGCAGAAAGGCTGTTTGTCGGTATGTTTCTGTGTGATTGTAGAGTGCAGAAAGGCTGTTTGTCAGTATGTTTCTGTGTGATTGTAGAGTGCAGAAAGGCTGTTTGTCGGTATGTTTCTGTGTGATTGTAGAGTGCAGAAAGGCTGTTTGTCAGTATGTTTCTGTGTGATTGTAGAGTGCAGAAAGGCTGTTTGTCGGTATGTTTCTGTGTGATTGTAGAGTGCAGAAAGGCTGTTTGTCGGTATGTTTCTGTGTGATTGTAGAGTGCAGAACGGCTGTTTGTCGGTATGTTTCTGTGTGATTGTAGAGTGCAGAAAGGCTGTTTGTCAGTATGTTTCTGTGTGATTGTAGAGTGCAGAAAGGCTGTTTGTCGGTATGTTTCTGTGTGATTGTAGAGTGCAGAAAGGCTGTTTGTCGGTATGTTTCTGTGTGATTGTAGAGTGCAGAACGGCTGTTTGTCGGTATGTTTCTGTGTGATTGTAGAGTGCAGAAAGGCTGTTTGTCGGTATGTTTCTGTGTGATTGTAGAGTGCAGAAAGGCTGTTTGTCGGTATGTTTCTGTGTGATTGTAGAGTGCAGAAAGGCTGTTTGTCAGTATGTTTCTGTGTGATTGTAGAGTGCAGAAAGGCTGTTTGTCGGTATGTTTCTGTGTGATTGTAGAGTGCAGAACGGCTGTTTGTCGGTATGTTTCTGTGTGATTGTAGAGTGCAGAAAGGCTGTTTGTCGGTATGTTTCTGTGTGATTGTAGAGTGCAGAAAGGCTGTTTGTCGGTATGTTTCTGTGTGATTGTAGAGTGCAGAACGGCTGTTTGTCGGTATGTTTCTGTGTGATTGTAGAGTGCAGAAAGGCTGTTTGTCGGTATGTTTCTGTGTGATTGTAGAGTGCAGAAAGGCTGTTTGTCGGTATGTTTCTGTGTGATTGTAGAGTGCAGAACGGCTGTTTGTCGGTATGTTTCTGTGTGATTGTAGAGTGCAGAACGGCTGTTTGTCGGTATGTTTCTGTGTGATTGTAGAGTGCAGAAAGGCTGTTTGTCGGGTATGTTTCTGTGTGATTGTAGAGTGCAGAACGGCTGTTTGTCGGGTATGTTTCTGTGTGATTGTAGAGTGCAGAAAGGCTGTTTGTCGGTATGTTTCTGTGTGATTGTAGAGTGCAGAACGGCTGTTTGTCGGTATGTTTCTGTGTGATTGTAGAGTGCAGAAAGGCTGTTTGTCGGTATGTTTCTGTGTGATTGTAGAGTGCAGAACGGCTGTTTGTCGGTATGTTTCTGTGTGATTGTAGAGTGCAGAACGGCTGTTTGTCGGTATGTTTCTGTGTGATTGTAGAGTGCAGAAAGGCTGTTTGTCGGTATGTTTCTGTGTGATTGTAGAGTGCAGAACGGCTGTTTGTCGGTATGTTTCTGTGTGATTGTAGAGTGCAGAAAGGCTGTTTGTCGGTATGTTTCTGTGTGATTGTAGAGTGCAGAAAGGCTGTTTGTCGTGGCAGTGCAGCCGCTGTTATGTGAATCTAATCCACAGTTGGGCTGCGTCCTGGCTCTGTCTATTCAGCCCTGTAATTGCAGTGCACTGTGTCTGTTTCCAGCACCACTGTCTGCTCTGTGCACGCTGCACAGTTTCCTGTTGTTCTCTTTCAATCTCCCACATTCAGCCACATGCTTAAGTTCTGAGAAAAGTGTGTGCGTGTGCATTGAGATGTAAATGTATGAATGCGTTGAGATGTACATTAACTGTGTGTGTGCATGACTCCTTCTTGTAAAAGAAAAGCACATTGTGACTACAAATTTGATTGCCCCCCCTTCCAGATGGTTCCATGGTAAGATCACCAGGGAGCAGGCAGAGAGTCTCCTGATCCCCCCAGAGATGGGCTTGTTCCTGGTCAGAGAGAGCACCAACTACCCCGGGGACTACACCCTGTGTGTCAGCTGTGACGGCAAGGTGGAGCACTACCGTATCGTCTATAAGGAGGGCAAGCTCAGCATCGACGAGGATGAGTTCTTCGAGAACCTCATGCAGCTGGTGGAGGTACAGGGGGAAGACACATATAAGACACCCAATCGCTCCCTACTCCCTGACCCTGACCCTTGACCCTTACCATTTGATGGTGGTAGATCTGAAGAGTCTAGACAGGTGTAAACAGTGTAGTGGTGGAGTTTCCACCATATTGCGTCCACCTTACAGGTCTGCAAACATCAAAGGGCTAGGGCCAAGGGAAAAGTGTAGGGAAGGAGTTGGGACCAGCTACTAAAGCGAAATGGTACCAATGAGCTTTCCACTTGGTTTAAAAAAGCTGTCTATTATTTTGTAAGCAGAGTGTGTGAGCAGTGAGCACCGTGTTGTTGGCTATACAGACATGGTTTCCCTGTTAGTGAGGTGTTCCGGCCTCTGAGACTGTTGGCTGTACAGACATGGTTTCCCTGTTAGTGAGGTGTTCCGGCCTCTGAGACTGTTGGCTATAGAGACATGGTTTCCCTGTTAGTGAGGTGTTCCGGCCTCTGAGACTGTTGGCTATACAGACATGGTTTCCCTGTTAGTGAGGTGTTCCGGCCTCTGAGACTGTTGGCTGTACAGACATGGTTTGAGGTGTTGGCCTTGAGACTGTTGGCTATACAGACATGGTTTCCCTGTTAGTGAGGTGTTCCGGCCTCTGAGACTGTTGGCTATACAGACATGGTTTCCCTGTTAGTGAGGTGTTCCGGCCTCTGAGACTGTTTGTTCATGTAGTTCCTGGAACAAATACACTGAACAGGAAGTGACAAAAAAAAGGAAGTGTTAGCGGTAGGTTCTAGATCATTTCACCTGAAGACACCTGACCCGGCTTTCACTTTCAAAACCACCCTCTCGCTTCCTTCAAATCCACCCTCTCGCTTCCTTCAAATCCACCCTTTCTCTTCCTTCAAAACCACCCTCTCTCTTCCTTCAAAACCACCCTCTCTCTTCCTTCCAAACCACCCTCTCTGTTCCTTCAGCCATTTCACTGTACATGGACTTAGTTGTGGACCTAAAGCGTATAAGGGAAAGACCAGTAGCCCAGTGTTGATGACATGCATTTTTTTTTTTTTTAGAACCAGCCAATGCTCTGATGTTTTTAACCATGCTGCCCTCTGTTGGTTACTGCTAGGTCTTGCTGAATAAATCCTAAGGTTCCTACCAGGGTTGGGGTCAACTCTATTTGAATTCAGTTTACTTCCTGAATTGACATGGAATTGACCCCAACCCTGGTTCCTACCTACCGGTACTTAGATAAAAATCTAACCTAATGTATCAATCATCGTCAGTATTGACAACCTCTAACCCTTCCTGGGCCATGTTATTGACCCATGCCTTCTCTCTCTCTCTTTCTCCTCTCCCTGTCCTCAGCACTATACCAAAGACGCAGACGGTCTCTGCACCAACCTGATCAAGCCGAAGCTGGAGGAGGGAACTGTGGCAGCCCAGGACGAGTTCTCCAGGAGCGGCTGGGCTCTGAACAGGAAGGAGCTTAACATCCAACATTCCATAGGGAAGGGAGAGTTTGGAGGCAAGTGGTCATGTGTCTGTCGCATGTATGTCTGCGGTTGTGTGGGGGACGTTAGGTCCTCGGGAACATATGTTATTATCGATCTCTCCTCTGCATCACACCCTGTTCTGGGATGTCTTCTGGACTCTCTTCAGTTCACTCCACCCCCAATACCTGTTCTGTTGGAGTGTGTGAAAATGGTCTAAAGTGGATGCTTTCATTCTCACTTACAGACTCAGAATGGGTGTTTAAACCTTCTACACACAGAGAGTGCCGCTCATTGCCACCTGTGACTATTTAACCAAAGTATTTCCAGGATGTAGAAGGTTTAAACACCCATCCTGAGTCTGTGTCCATCTCTCCCTTCAGACGTGAAGGTAGGAGACTACAGAGGGACCAAAGTAGCGGTGAAGTGTATCAAGCACGATGCCACAGCACAGGCCTTCATCGCAGAGGCCTCAGTTATGACGTAAGTTTCAGAGCTTTGGGAGGACTACAACTCTGGTCGTTTTCAGAGCATTGGGAGGACTACAACTCTGGTCAGTTTCAGAGCTTTGGGATGACCGCAACTCTGGTCAGTTTCAGAACTTTGGGAGGACCACAACTCTGGTCAGTTTCAGAGCTTTGGGAGGACCGCAACTCTGGTCAGTTTCAGAGCTTTGGGATGACCGCAACTCTGGTCAGTTTCAGAACTTTGGGATGACCGCAACTCTGGTCAGTTTCAGAACTTTGGGATGACTGCAACTCTGGTCAGTTTCAGAGCTTTGGGATGACTGCAATTCTGGTCAGTTTCAGAGCTTTGGGAGGACCACAACTCTAGTCAGTTTCAGAGCTTTGGGAGGACCACAACTCTGGTCAAGTGTTTAACATCCTTATTGTTTTCTTAGAACAGTGTTTCTATGAGCTGTGAGGTTTTGGTTGAATATGTGTTGGTTTACTGTGCAGCTATTCAAACAGCTTTTCTAAAATGTTTAACTCTTGCTAATGTGTTGGTCTCTCTTCTGCAGCCAGCTGAGACACACAAACCTGGTCCAGTTGATAGGTGTCATCGTTGAGGAGAAGGGAAGCCTGTTTATCGTCAGTGAGTACATGGCCAAGGTAGGTGGCTCTTTACGATTCAGTTAAGTAAAGGATAGTAAATGAATAGTTCTATAAATAAAGAACCAGAGAGCACTGAAGACCTCTCTTTATAGGGCAGTCTAGTGGATTACCTGCGCTCCAGAGGCAGGACGGTGATCTTCGGGGATTCTCTACTCAAGTTCTCACTGTGAGTATGATAATGATTCATCTCTATGGTCTGTACATCTTCAATAATATTATCAGAAGTCTGCTGACAGTGACTTATAGCAGCCAGTTGGAAATGTAACATTGTCCATTTTGGTCAGCGTTGTCAATGACTCTTTAAATGTCAGCCGTCTCTTTAAATGTCAACCGTCTCCCCTCCCCCGTAGTGACGTGTGTGTGAGGCGATGGAGTATCTCGATGCCAATAACTTGAACAGAGACCTCACTGCCAATGTAAACTGTACATTAAATGTTGCCTGTGTCCCTCCTCCTCTGTAGAGACGTGTGTGAGGCGATGGAGTATCTGGAGGCCAATAACTTTGTCCACAGAGACCTGGCGGCGCGTAACGTTCTGGTGTCTGATGAAAACATCGCTAAGGTCAGCGACTTCGGCCTGACCAAAGAGGCCTCATCCAATCAGGACACGGCCAAACTGCCCATCAAGTGGACCTCACCAGAAGCCCTGAGAGAGAAGGTAGGCTAGTGTAACAGAGATTTAGAACGTGCCGTAAGCTCACTCCAGAGCAAGCTTGAAATGTCGTCAATGTTGCTATCGAATTTGATCGTTTTCTATAGCTCAACTGCTTGTATTTTGTCAAGGAGGGCGGCCACACGTGTTAGCGAGCCAGAGAGCCCCGAGTTTGAGCCGTGGTATGGAAAGTTTACCCTGGGTTGTATTCAGATGGGGAGGAAGCTATACTGCTTAGCTAGCACACTGACGTCGGTTTCACTAGTCACTTTCCTTATTGTCTTTAGGAGCATACCCTGGATCTCAAATCAACCCTCTAGGAACTTGTTTAGATCGGAGGGGATTTGGATAGGTGGAAAGCAATATGGTAGCAATTCTAGCTAGCCTATCAGAGGGCAAGATGAAGCTACCACCATATTGCTTTCCACCTATCCAATCCTCTGAGATCTACAGTGAGTAGGGGTTAGAGGTCGACTTGAGATTTAAGTAGTGTATCAATAGTATTGTACTGCTGATTGGCACCATTTATACTGTATGTGTTACACATAAGCTTAAATGCTGTCTTTCCCTCTGTTTGTTGATCAATAGAAATTCTCCACCAAGTCAGATGTGTGGAGCTATGGGATCTTGCTGTGGGAGATCTACTCCTTTGGCCGAGTGCCTTACCCCAGAATTGTAAGTATCTTTATGCCTGGACAGAGGATGAATAAGGACTGATTGGGCAGGTGTGTTACAATTTGTGACAGCTATAGAGTATATGAATTTAAGCAGTTAAGAGTTGATGTAGTAAATCTGAAATGTGGACACTGCTGTTATGGGTCCACTCCCCTCCTCTATGAATGACTCCCGTGTCCACTCCCCTCCTCTATGAATGACTCCCGTGTCCACTCCCCTCCTCTATGAATGACTCCCGTGTCCACTCCCCTCCTCTATGAATGACTCCCGTGTCCACTCCCCTCCTCTATGAATGACTCCCGTGTCCACTCCCCTCCTCTATGAATGACTCCCGTGTCCACTCCCCTCCTCTATGAATGACTCCCGTCTCCCTCCTCTGAAGACCTGTCCCTCCTCTATGAATGACTCCCGTGCCCACTCCCCTCCTCTATGAATGACTCCCGTGTCCACTCCCCTCCTCTATGAATGACTCCCGTGTCCACTCCCCTCCTCTATGAATGACTCCCGTGTCCACTCCCCTCCTCTATGAATGACTCCCGTGTCCACTCCCCTCCTCTATGAATGACTCCCGTGTCCACTCCCTCCTCTATGAATGACTCCCGTGTCCACTCCCCTCCTCTATGAATGACTCCCGTGTCCACTCCCCTCCTCTATGAATGACTCCCGTGTCCACTCCCCTCCTCTATGAATGACTCCCGAGTCCACTCCCCTCTTCACCTTTTTCTTATTTTCCAATTTCCTCATCCCACCCTTCTCCTCCCTCAGCCTCTGAAGGAGGTGGTACCACGCGTAGAGAAGGGCTACAAGATGGAGGCCCCGGACGGCTGTCCTGAGGTGGTGTATGAAGTCATGAAGCAGTGCTGGACTCTGGACCCCCTGGTGCGGCCCCGCTTCAGAGTCCTCCGGGAGAAACTGCACCATATCCTAGCTAAGGAGCTCTACCTGTGAGAGGATCAGAATAGGAGGAAGGGGGAGAGAGGACAAGGGTGGCTCTCCTTTCATTGAGGAAGAGGGGGAGGTAGAGAAAGGACGAGGGAGAAAGGGGAGTTGACAACCTGCCTTTATCAAGACCTCCGTCAGAGATCCTCCTTCCTCCCTTGTTCATTTTTCTTTCTCCAAAAATGAAAGATTCCCATCAGATTGTGTTAAAAGTTCACTGGTTTTCTGACTTGATGTTGTTGTTTTTTTTCCTCATTCTGTTGAAATGCTTTTGCCACATGTTGGCATCCCTCCCCCCACCTCAGGGTTGCCTGTATGTCTGTACTACAGTACAGTAGTGGGTGTGTGTCTGGCCGGTGTCAAACAAACCCAACCTGCCCTGCCCTGAGGTACTATACTCCTTTCACACTATCACACCGACCTGAAGCGTACCGTGCTGGCTCAGATATGTTCATTTTGACATTGGATGTATAACCAGGCCAGTGCAGTAGGAAGAGCTAGGCTAGTGTGAATCCACCCCGAGCCAGGTAATACCCTTGCCATGTCCCTGCACTCTACCCAATACGGGATAAGAGAGTATTTAACTGGGGTATTAATCTATGCCAAAGTTGCCTCCAGAACGAACACAGGACTATCCCCACAGATGCATCACACCTCCTCTACATGCTTGCCTTTTTTGTTATTTCTAAGTTTTATACATTGTCTATTTTCATTCCATATCCTTCTCTCTTATGGACAAGTGTTCATCTCACATTTACCAAACTGGAAAGCAGGTCAAATCCTCCAGGAAAAAGTATTCGATGACCTGTAACATGACAAAGAGCATGGATTCCAGAGGGAAAATACATTTTGGAGAAGAAGAAAAAATACATTTTTGTAACAGAAATGAAGGGCAAGTGTATGGAAATGTAAGGGTCTTGGAATATTCAGAGTAAAATAAAGTTAAGAACTCAAGGGAACTGTCCGTGTGGAATGAAAAGCCTTGTTTCTAAAGTTAGTTATTTTTACTTTGCTAAGATGATTAAATCATTCCACTTAAATGTTTTGAAACTTGTCTTATTTATTTTGTCATTTGGAGGTGTGCGTTTGTGAATATAGTTGGGGAACTATTATTTAGCTTCCGGTGGAATGGGGAAATGTTTCACGGTTGCAACGTAGTGGTGCAACGGGGAAATGAGCACTGAAAACAAAGCAAGCATCTGCGCTGAAAAGAAAGTGACGATCGCACAGGTTCAAATATCCTTGAGTACATGTATTTCCCAATAAAACAATTGCATTCGAGGAGGAAGCTGATGTATTCTGACAGCTGCCAACGGTGCTAAGTCTACAATATATTTGTTTTTGACCTGGCTGAAGATAAGTTATTTTTTTAGAAGTGGAAATGAATAGCTAGCCAGCCAGTTCACTCCAACAGGTTGGTACGCTAACTGCTAGCTTGTAGTCCTATCTTTGTACTCAATGGCTCCGTCAGGTTCTCAACCATCGATAAACTCATGGCTCGCAAAACGCATCTCAATATCTTGATACAGCATGACTGCCATCCGCAGTAGTCGGAAAAGGACACTGGACGAGTACGTAGCTATGACAGATTGTTTCTCTGAGTCTTATGGTGCATTGATTGAACAGATACAGTACATGATACTCAGACAGCAAATAATACTGATCAGCTTATATATTCAGTATATAGACACTCACCTGTCAAAACCAGTCTCTTGTCTTGTCTCTCCAAGGCTTCAAAGTCATCCATCATTTAGTAGATACAGATGATAACATTCTTATGGTAAAGGAGATATTGGTTGTCTATGGTCACTTAACTATCAATTGTGATTTGAACTCTTTCTAAATTTCACCCACATAAACGTAGTTCGTGCAGTAATTCCTAATTAATAAACATGAAGAAAAAAACAGCTGAAAATCTGTTTGTCAAACGGTTGTTATATTTCAGTCTTCTGTGATGTATATAAAGTGTAATATTAGGTTGCAAACTCAAAATTGAATACATTTGAACTCTGACATGGTACAGGTGTCTGTAAGCCCATAACCATGTGTGTGAGGTGTATACTTTGGTTTCTAAGGATATTTGCTTAAGACTACCAAGAAACACTGTGTGACCCTGCTTTAGCCCACTGCAGTAAACGGTTAACCACGTGGACTCAGCATTGAACACAGTTGAATACATTAATCTGTCCTGTTTTAGTTTGCCAAATATGTCGTCAGGGGAGTTTGCGGCTGGACGAGTGAAGTTTCTAGAACTGAGAAGCACACCAAGAGACAACAGACCAGGCACAAGAAACATATCGCTTTCAGGTTGATGTTGAGCTTGTCGTTAATGACGACGGAGAGGGGAGGGCAGTTAGTTACCATGGAGACAGTGATAGGGTCATATTTAAAGAAAAGGAAAGCGTAGCAGTTTTATAAACATATTTACAAACTCAAACTGCTGTGAGTGAAACAGCTATGGTAAAAATCTGGAGAGTTGAACATAATGAGTTACATCTGTCATACTTTGGAGGAAGAAGTACAAGAAGAAGAACAATGACGTCTCACCTGCAGGATACACATGCCGTAGGTGTTCCCCAGGATCTTGTGTCTCTCGTAGCAGGTGTAACGGATGTTGGTGGCAGCAACGAGCAGCTCCAATGTCCTGCTTAATGTTCAGAGTGCCTGTCGCCAGTGCATCTTACGGTTTCTTACTGCAAGACCTCACTCTCTAGCCTGGTCCCTGATCTGTTTGTGCCATCTTGCCATGACAACTACCATCAGTTGGCTATACAGCATAAACAGATCTGGGAAAAGTGACAAGTAGACATAATTGCAGGCATGTCTTGTGGGGTATTATTTACCTGCTGAAGCCCAGCTCTTTAAAAAAAAAAAAAATAACACCAGAGGACAGAGGTTCTGGCTCCAACTGCAGCTTTGGACAGCATGTGGCGCAGGATGACATCTCTTCCTCCCGAGCTAGCTGATCACAGCCCTTCAGTCCTAGCTAGAGGATCTCTCTACTATGGGGATTTGACTTAGCTAGCAGTTATTATAAAACTCATTGGTTCAGATATTGTTCTTATCTTACGTGGTTAGTATGCCCACTGCTGTTTAATCCTGATAAAACTAATACATGTTTATGAAAACAAGACCAAAACGATGGTTCCGTTGGTTTAAAATGCTGGCCACACGGAGGTATTCCCTATGAAAAAAAATTGCAGTATAACTGCAGTATCCTGCGTCCGAAAGTTTTTTTTACTGCAGTAATTTTGCAGTGTAACTGCATTATAACTTGAGTACACTGCGTCCAAAATACCACTGTCGACTGCAGTTACTGCACTTTTACTGTATGGGATAAAAGAACTGGCCATCATGCCGATAAATTGACCTTAGGACAGCTGCACTTAAAGGACCCCGATATGACGTCATAACTATACGACAGTAGGACCGAAGGGCTGTGATCAGCTAGTTTGGGAGGAAGGGATGTCATCCTGCACCACATGTGGTCAACAAAATTCCTGAATAAAAATAAAACTGAAACGAGCTAAATAACTCACACAAACAAGCAAGAGGCAGATTAAAAACGAAGAAGCTTTAAAATAAATTGGATTCATATATGACATAATTCGTAATGATAGTAAAATCGTGTGTATTGGAGACAAACCTACAATGACATGCTCTAGTAATCCACACCCTCCATATCATCTCCTGTATAACTCAGTCATCCATCTGCTGCAATCAGTTTTCTATGGAGAAGACAATTCAACAATGAAACCATCTTGTTCGGCCCTGGCTGCTCCTGCATCACTCAGAAATAGAAGACACTGGACGCAACAACCACAAATCAAATCAAGGGTAATGCAACATCTTTATTGAAATTCTTGATGCAACAACACTGAAACTCTTGATGCAACATCAATTTACAAACTGAGGAATTGAGAGCTTCTTTTAAAAACTTAAAAACCAAAATACTTTTTTTAGAACCCAAAATGAAGGTATGTGAACAAAACAAAAAAAGGGGGGACTGGCCAAGAGAACGAAAAAGTACTCCCGGACGCTCGGACCAGCAGTGGCAGAATTTTTGTGTTTTATGTCATTAAAAAAAAAAATACACAAAAAATATTTCAAGTTTACAGGAATATTTGTTTCAAAAACAGGGTTGCTTAAAACCGTTTGTCAGATTTACAGCTTGGCTTGTGTATTCAGACTCATTTTAAAACAATCATTTTTTTAAATATCAAAGCAGGCATGACTTTGATCCAAAAGCCAGGAAAAATAACTGATGAGGAACAACAAAAAGGACAAATAAAAGTGAGCTGGGGGCAAAATGCATTCTGGATATCTTGAATGTTTAAGTGTGGCATGGCACGTTGTCGGTCAGTCAAAACCTGTCCCAATTCGCTCCTTACCCCCCACCTTGGACCTAACCCTTACATTTTGGCAGATCTGTAAGACTCAAGTAAGCAATATGATGGAAGCTCCACATCCACACATGATTGTTGCATCCTTATGTCCCACCCTGGACAAAGAGACCTAAGTCAGTCCACCCCTACACCTGTTATACGTATCCAGACATTTTAAAAAGACTCAAGACACACCAGTAGCTTTTACCAGCTAAGAGTACTTATCACCTCTGAACAGAGTGCCGACTGCAAACCGATTTATACACGTAGAATCGCACGAAAATGTCGTCAGTCAGACGTCCACCAGCGAGCAGGTGGTCCCTAATACACAGCGTTGCCGAACAAACGGCAGATCAACATTCGGTGCGGTGTGTGTGTTCCCTTAGATCTGAAAACAATGAAATGTTAGGGCCAAGGACAACGGGTAGGGAGTGAATTGGAACCAGCAGTCAGAGTCAGAGTCAGTCAGTCAAACACAGGCCCGATCAGGACCTCATGGCCTGGGCATTGGCTCCTCGAGACACCCCTCTGGGTCCCTGACCTGCTCCACGCTTGTAGTTCTGATTATAACCGTCCTAAAGCAGGGGGGAAAAGACAGAGGGACAAAACATTACTGACAGTTCTTAGAGAGTACCCCTATATAAATTAGATTCCTAATAAAATAAAATGAGACCATCCAGTAATATGGCAAGGAGAGGGAACACAAAACCAGTCAGCTTGGGGATTCGAACCAGCAACCTTTCGGTTACTGGCCCAACGCTCGTAACCGCCAAGCCACCCCCTGCTCTTATAGATGCCAAACAGACCATCCAAGATCCCCTATGGCAAGGGGAAAGACAACTTTAAGGGCCAACTTCCCAGACCCAGATTAAGCCTGGTTTTGGACAACAACAAAAAAAGAACGCTTCCCCCAATTGAAAGTTCTTTTTAGTCCAGGGCTTAATCTGTGTCCGGGAAAGCGGGCCTGAGCATGTTAGCTCAACATCCATCCCAATCCTTCCTTCAACCCTGTGTGAGTGATAAGGTCAAAGGGTTATTTACCCCCCTCTGGTAGTTGCCACCGTTGGAGTAGTCCCGAGGTGTGTTGAACTGGGCCTGTTGGTATCCAGAGTTAGGAGTGTTGGCAAAGGGAGGCCGGTAACTGTCATAACCACCTGGAATGGATCGTTACACTCAAGTTAGATACACGTATGCACTGTCATAAAAAAAAAAGAGCATATAGTGTCTCGCACTGCTCAAACACAATAACATCAACATGTCAAACATCAACTCTATTCAAGCCCTATAGAGAACAGAAAGCTGTAGTATAGAGTATATTGAAGATGCTGTGTGGCCCTGCAGTTAGTCGTAACAGTCTGAGGACAGATGGGATACTGGACCTCTGTATCCGTTGGCTAGGCCGCGGGTATTACGTGGCCCTCCGCGGGTCATGCCTCTGCTGTTGTAGAAGGGCTGGGCCTGTCGACCGGCCCCGGGGCCAAACCCTGAACCCTGCTGGCCGGGCTGCTGTCCCTGGGGCAGGTCCTGGCTGGGCAGGGATGGGTCCTGGGTGTGGAAGGCACCAGCCACTACAGGGAAAAAGTAGTTTAAGTAAAATGGCAATTTTTAAAGACCAACAGTCATGAAATATCCTTTTCACACCATCCAGTGCTGTTCAACCTGTTCACATTGTCCTTTCCAGGATGGTTCCAGTAGCACAATGGTGTACGCATAACCAGGCCAGTGGGGTACGGCTCAACTTGGTAGTGTGAAAAGGGTAAACATCTGCTCCAGCCCTGCTAGCTCACCACACTGCAGCGGTTCCGTCTGCATCTCGGTCTGCTCCACAGGGAGCTGCTGTGATTGGCTGCTGAAGCCCTGCTGGCTGTAGCTGTTCTGGTATTGGCTGGCCTGGGTCAAGGCTTCCGTCTCATTGCCTGGCGGGACAGGGGGGTTGAGGTTGAATACCTGAGGAGAGGAATAAGGCAGCCTGGTGAGACAATGATGAGTACAGTGTTCACTGTGGTTCAACCAGGAACAATAGCCACTTCCTGTTAAACTGAAAAGAATCGGAGAAAAGGTCATCGGCTCAGTAAGAGTTAAAGCTACAATCTGGGATTTGTGTTTCAGCCCAATTGTATCCCTGCCACTTAAATTGAGGAATATAATATGTTACTACCCAACCCTGTCCAAGTGTAATTACATGAATTCAAATCAAACCAATGCGCTTGTATCTTAGTTCAGTGATGTTAAACATAGAACGGCCTTTTCCTGACACCCTAATGACATCACAGAATGGTTTTGGGTGTAAAGTCTCCCAGAAAAAAAAGGTGTCTTCCAGATCTCAGAAGAGGTGACATGTGAGCCATTGTGTGCGTCCCCCAAGTCACCCTACAAGTATCCCCCAGTGTGAGAGTGTGTGTGTGTGTGTGTGTGTGTGTGTGTGTGTGTGTGTGACCTTACTGTTTGCATGGACTGGAATGGTGCTGCGTTGACATTGATGCCGGAGCTGTGTGGGGGTTTGGAGACGTTGACAGGCTGGAAGACCTGCTGGGTCTCAGAGGAGGCAGGGGGCTGCTCTGTCGACAGGGACACCTGGATGGGGAGGAAGGAAGAATGCATTTAACATTTATTTCACCAGGTAGAGACGTGGTTGCCCCACCTAGCTACACTACATGACCAAAAGTATGTGGACACCTGCTCGTCGAACATCTCATTCCAAAATCATGGCCAAAAATATGGAGTTGGTCCCCCCCCTTTGCTGCTATAACAGCCTCCACTCTTCTGGGAAGGCTTTCCACTAGACGTTGGAACATTGCTGCGGGGACTTGCTTCCATTCAGCCACAAGAGCATTAGTGAGGTCGGGCACTGATGTTGGACGATTAGGCCTGGCTCGCAGTCGGCATTCTAATTCATCCAAAAGACGCTCCTAAAGGTATGATAGTAATCCTCCTAAACCTCTAAAATAACAATATTCCTACTGGTCAATTCCTTAGACCTGTCATGGTTCATGTGGGGTCAAATGACATTATGAAGGGCAGCTCAGAACAGCTGAAGATGGATTTTAAAGATTGGGTCTCTACTTGACACCAACAAACGCCCCATAATATCTGGCCCTCTGCCCTCCCTAATTTGTGGCATTGAACGGTTCAGCAGACTTTTACCCCTCCATAACTGGCTACGAGACTATTGCAGCTCTGTGGGCGTAACATTTATTGACAATTTTGATACCTTCTGGAAACAAAGCTTGTATTATAAGGAGGATGGGATCCACCCAAATCATTTGGGTTCCTGGATCCTTTCACAGCATTATAAGGCTGCGTTGAGACAATGACTTATCAATGACCCAAGTCCAGCTCATTTAATCCCTACCATTGTGTCACTGAGTTGCCATAATGATTCAGCAAATGTACATTATCCTAGGGGCGTTGGAAGACAATGTAAATAACCTAATTTATGTCCCTCTTACTGCCCGGAATGCCTCTGCTGATCCTACAGCTATTGTATGCAGGAGTCCTGTGCCTATGCACCAGAGTAATACTGTTAGCACTGAGGTGGTGTGCCCTAGCAGGAAGTCCACTGTGTGCAGCTCACCCTGCACTAATAAAAATAACATGAGTATGTCTACCTCTGCTAAGCTTCCCAGTAAAGCAAGAAAAATAATCAAGCATCCCAGAAAAGTGTTAAAAATAGCCCATGTTAACAATTTATGGAGCTTAAGAAACAAGGTTCATGAAACCAATAATTTGCTAGTAACAGATGACATTCATATTCTGACAATTTATGAAACTCACTTAGATAATACCTTTGATGACACAGTGGTAGCAATACAAGGTTATAACATATACAGAAATGCCAATGGGGGCGGTGTTGCGGTCTATATTCAGAACCACATCCCTGTAAAGCTTAGAGAGGATCTCATGTTAAATACTGTTGAAGTAATATGGCTACAGGTTCACCTGCCTCACCTAAAGCCCATTCTGGTGGGAAGCTGCTATAGACCACCAAGTGCTAACAGTCAGTATCTGGATAACATGTGAAATGCTTGATAATATATGTGATATCAATAGAGAGGTATACTTTCTGGGTGATTTAAATATTGACTGGCTTTCATCAGGCTGTCCACTCAAGAGAAAGCTTCAAACTAACCAGTGCCTGCAACCTACCAGGGTAGTTACAAACAGTACAGGAATTAAATAATCAACATGTATTGATCATATCTTTACTAATGCTGCAGAAATTTGTTTGAAAGCAGTATCCAAATCCATCGGATGTAGTGATCACAATATAGTAGCCATATCTAGGAAAACCAAAGTTCCAAAGGCTGGGCCTAATATTGTGTATAAGAGGTCATACAATACGTTTCGTAGTGATTCCTATGTTGTTGATGTAAATAATATTTGTTGGTCCGTGGTGTGTAATGACGAGCAACCAGACGCTGCACTTGACACATTTATGAAATTGCTTATCCCAGTTACTAATAAGCATGCACCCATTAAGAAAATGTCTGTAAAAACGGTTAAATCCCCGTGGATTGATGAGGAATTAAAAAATGGTATGATTGAGGCAAAAGAGATGGCAAATAGGTCTGGCTGTACAACCGATTTGGCAAACGTACTGCAAATTGAGAAATAATGTGACTAAACTGAATAAAAAGAAGAAACTACACTATGAAACAAAGATGGAGGGAAGCAAAAGTTATTCCCCTACCTAAGAATAGTAAAGCCCCCTTAACTGGCTCAAATAGCCGACCAAGCAGCCTGTTACCAACCCCTTAGTAAACCAGATAAAATGCTATTTTACAGTAAACAAATTGACAGACTTTCAGCACGCTTATAGGGAAGGACATTCAACAAGCACAGAACTTACACAAATGACTGATGATTGGCTGAGAGAAATTGATGATAAAAAGATTGTGGGGGCTGTTTTATTAGACTTCAGTGCAGCTTTTGACATTATCGATCATGATCTGCTGCTGGAAAAACGTATGTGTCATGGCTTTACACCTCCTGCTATATTGTGGATAAAGAGTTACCTGTCTAACAGAACACAGAGGATGTTCTTTAATGAAAGTCTCTCCAACAAAATCCAGGTAGAATCAGGAATTCCCCAGGGCAGCTGTCTAGGCCCCTTACTTTTTTCAATCTTTACTAACGGCTTTGAGTAAAGCCAGTGTGTCTATGTATGCAGATGACTCAACACTATACACGTCAGCTACCACAGCGACCGAAATGACAGCAACACTTAACAAAGAGCTGCAGTTAGTTTTAGAATGGGTGGCAAGGAATAAGTTAGTCCTAAATATTTCAAAAAATAAAAGCATTGTATTTGGGACAAATCCTTTACTAAACCCTAAACCTCAACTAAATCTTGTAATGAATAATGTGGAAATTGAGCAAGTTGAGGAGACTAAATTGCTTGGAGTAACCCTGGATTGTAAACTGTCATGTTCAAAGCATATTGATACAACAGTAGCTAGGATGGGGAGAAATCTGTCTATAATAAAGCGCTCCTCTGCCTTCTTAACAGCACTATCAACAAGGCAGGTCCTACAGGCCCTAGCTTTGTCGCACCTGGACTACTGTTCAGTCGTGTGGTCAGGTGCCACAAAGAGGCGCACAGTACTACATAGAGCCATGACTACATGGAACTCTATTCCACATCAAGTAACTCAAGCCAGCACTAAAACTTGATTTTAAAAAACAGATAAAAATAGACCTTATGGAACAGCGGGGACTGTGAAGCAACACAAACATAGACATGCATACAAACACACGATAACATACTTACTATACACACATGTATTTTGTGTTATAGATATGTGGTAGTAGAGTAGAGGCCTGAGGACACACACTTAATATATTGTGAAATCTGTTATGAATGTATTGTAATGTATAACTGCCTTAATTTTGCTGGACCCCAGGAAGAGTAGCTGCTGCCTTGGCAGGAACTAAATGGGGATCCATAATAAATACAAATACCAACAGATGCAGGTACTATCAGTCCAGTAAAAGAAATAAGCAAATTACACTGCTCAAAAAAATAAAGGGAACACTTAAACAACACAATGTAACTCCAAGTCAATCACACTTCTGTGAAATCAAACTGTCCACTTAGGAAGCAACACTGATTGACAATAAATGTCACATGCTGTTGTGCAAATGGAATAGACAACATGTGGAAATTATAGGCAATTAGCAAGACACAACCCACACAAGTGGCTCAGGTAGTGCAGCTCATCCAGGATGGCACATCAATGCGAGCTGTGGCAAGAAGGTTTGCTGTGTCTGTCAGCATAGTGTCCGGAGCATGGAGGCGCTACCAGGAGACAGGCCAGTACATCAGGAGACGTGGAGGAGGCCGTAGGAGGGCAACAACCCAGCAGCAGGACTGCTACCTCCGCCTTTGTGCAAGGAGGAGCAGGAGGAGCACTGCCAGAGCCCTGCAAAAATGACCTCCAGCAGGCCACAAATGTGCACGTGTCTGCTCAAACGGTCAGAAACAGACTCCATGAGGGTGGTATGAGGGCCCGACGTCCACAGGTGGGGGTTGTGCTTACAGCCCAACACCGTGCAGGACGTTTGGCATTTGCCAGAGAACACCAAGATTGGCAAATTCGCCACTGGCGCCCTGTGCTCTTCACAGATGAAAGCAGGTTCACACTGAGCACATGTGACAGAGTCGTGACGCCGTGGAGAACGTTCTGCTGCCTGCAACATCCTCCAGCATGACCGGTTTGGCGGTGGGTCAGTCATGGTGTGGGGTGGCATTTCTTTGGGGGGGCCGCACAGCCCTCCATGTGCTCGCCAGAGGTAGCCTGACTGCCATTAGGTACCGAGATGAGATCCTCAGACCCCTTGTGAGACCATATGCTGGTGCGGTTGGCACTGGGTTCCTCCTAATGCAAGACAATGCTAGACCTCATGTGGCTGGAGTGTGTCAGCAGTTCCTGCAAGAGGAATGCATTGATGCTATGGACTGGCCCGCCCGTTCCCCAGACCTGAATCCAATTGAGCACATCTGGGACATCATGTCTCGCTCCATCCACCAACGCCACATTGCACCACAGACTGTCCAGGAGTTGGCGGATGCTTTAGACCTCATCAGGAGCATGCCCAGGTGTTGTAGGGAGGTCATACAGGCACGTGGAGGCCACACACACACTACTGAGCCTCATTTTGACTTGTTTTAAGGACATTACATCAAAGTTGGATCAGCCTGTAGTGTGGTTTTCCACTTTAATTTTGAGGGTGACTCCAAATCCAGACCTCCATGGGTTGATACAGTGGGGGAAAAAAGTATTTAGTCAGCCACCAATTGTGCAAGTTTTCCCACTTAAAAAGATGAGAGGCCTGTGATTTTCATCATAGGTACACGTCAACTATGACAGACAAATTGAGATTTTTTTCTCTCCAGAAAATCACATTGTAGGATTTTTAATGAATTTATTTGCCAATTATGGTGGAAAATAAGTATTTGGTCACCTACAAACAAGCAAGATTTCTGGCTCTCACAGACCTGTAACTTCTTCTTTAAGAGGCTCCTCTGTCCTCCACTCGTTACCTGTATTAATGGCACCTGTTTGAACTTGTTATCAGTATAAAAGACACCTGTCCACAACCTCAAACAGTCACACTCCAAACTCCACTATCGCCAAGACCAAAGAGCTGTCAAAGGACACCAGAAACAAAATTGTAGACCTGCACCAGGCTTGGAAGACTGAATCTGCAATAGGTAAGCAGCTTGGTTTGAAGAAATCAACTGTGGGAGCAATTATTAGGAAATGGAAGACATACAAGACCACTGATAATCTCCCCCGATCTGGGGCTCCACGCAAGATCTCACCCCGTGGGGTCAAAATGATCACAAGAACGGTGAGCAAAAATCCCAGAACCACACGGGGGGACCTAGTGAATGACCTGCAGAGAGCTGGGACCAAAGTAACAAAGCCTACCATCAGTAACACACTACGCCGCCAGGGACTCAAATCCTGCAGTGCCAGACGTGTCCCCCTGCTTAAGCCAGTACATGTCCAGGCCCGTCTGAAGTTTGCTAGAGTGCATTTGGATGATCCAGAAGAGGATTGGGAGAATGTCATATGGTCAGATGAAACCAAAATAGAACTTTTTGGTAAAAAAAAGTTTGGAGGACAAAGAATGCTGAGTTGCATCCAAAGAACACCATACCTACTGTGAAGCATGGGGGTGGAAACATCATGCTTTGGGGCTGTTTTTCTGCAAAGGGACCAGGACGACTGATCCGTGTAAAGGAAAGAATGAATGGGGCCATGTATCGTGAGATTTTGAGTGAAACCCCTTTCCATCAGCAAGGGCATTGAAAATGAAACGTGGCTGGGTCTTTCAGCATGACAATGATCCCAAACACACGGCCCGGGCAACGAAGGAGTGGCTTCGTAAGAAGCATTTCAAGGTCCTGGAGTGGCCTAGCCAGTCTCCAGATCTCAACCCCATAGAAAATCTTTGGAGGGAGTTGAAAGTCTGTGTTGCCCAGCGACAGCCCCAAAACATCACTGCTCTAGAGGAGATCTGCATGGAGGAATGGGCCAAAATACCAGCAACAGTGTGTGAAAACCTTGTGAAGACTTACAGAAAACGTTTGACCTGTGTCATTGCCAACAAAGGGTATATAACAAAGTATTGAGAAACTTTTGTTATTGACCAAATACTTATTTTCCAGCATAATTTGCAAATAAATCCTACAATGTGATTTTCTGGATTTTGTTTTCTCATTTTGTCTGTCATAGTTGATGTGTACCTATGATGAAAATTACAGGCCTCTCATCTTTTTAAGTGGGAGAACTTGCACAATTGGTGGCTGACTAAATACTTTTTTCCCCCACTGTACATTTCATTTCCATTGATAATTTGTGATTTTGTTGTCAGCACATTCAACTATGTGAAGAAAAAAGTATTTAATAAGATTATTTCATTCATTCAGATCTAGGATGTGTTATTTTAGTGTTCCCTTTATTTTTTTGAGCAATGTATTTATATTTATGCTCAGCTGTGCTTCGCAAGTGATACAACAACTGATCTATTTTGTTATCAAAGTGTCTGGTTTTGAAATATAGTATGGTCCGAGAACAATATTGGCAGGCCAGGCATATAGCCAATATGCTGTGATAACGTATTAGGCCAACTGCACAATCCTCATTCCTACAAAACTGTTTTTATTAATGTTAATGTTGCATAGCCTTGCATTTTTTAAGTAATGTTTATTTTTCCTTTATTTGTTTTATTATTATTTTATTTATTTTTACATCTCAGCGGTAAGATCTCGGCTTGTTTTTTTTTACTACGAAAGTAATCTTTCAGAAAAAGGTTGGTGACCACCGCCTTAGACTAAGGCAAATGATTTTGAGACTAAAGCTGAAATCATGAAAAAGGGGTTTCTGGAACACTGCTTCAGTGAGAGTCTCCTCAACATGGCTCACAAGCGAGCACGAGACGATTAGAGCCGCCCCCCTCACCAAAACAGACAAACGTGAGAAATCTGCCAGGGTTTGTTTTTTTCCACTGAATACAGGGCGGATAAAAAGCGTGATATTGCAATATTGTGAGGAAATTGTTACAGAGGGGGGCAATTTGGATCGACTGCTTCGATTGTGTCGAGACAAAAGGCTCTGAATGAACAGCCGTCTTTCTTATCTTTCTGTAAATCTGTTTCTCCGTCTTTTTTTATTTATTCAGGTGGCGTGAACGTGTAGGAATCTTCAATGATGATCATTCTTGTTTGAATAACCCGTCTAGTTGCTACTACTACTGACAGTACCGACATGACGAACGGGACACTCCCCTGTGAGGGTGTATAGGCGCCTCCCACCCTTTCCCTACCCGATTCCCCCCTTTTTCGTTTAAACTGGGCTGAAGCGCGTTTGGGTGTACCTTTTTCCCCCACTGTTCAGGAGCCTGTTGGTGCTAGACTTGATGCACCGGTACCACTTGCCGTGCAGAAGCAGAGAGAACAGTCTATGGCTTGGGTGGCTGGAGTCTTAACGATTTTCCGGGCCTTCCTTTATTTACCTGGATGGTGTCGATGGAGTCAGTCTGTGGTCGGGGTTCTGGCGTGTGTGACGAGCGGTACATGGGAGGTGGCGTGGAGTAGACGTCAGGCGTGGGGGACAACATGGGGACCTAGGGGGGGAACAGGGGACTGATCAGACATCACACTTCTTCCGCACCTTAGGACAGTAGTACTCGCGACTAGCTCTTAGGAAACTTTGTTGTTAGATTACTTTTTTCGATATTACTGCACTGTCGGAGCTAGAAGCACAAGCGTTTCGCTACACCAGCTATAACGTCTGCTAAACACGTACAGTGGGGAGAACAAGTATTTGATACACTGCTGATTTTGCAGGTTTTCCTACTTACAATGCATGTAGAGGTCTGTAATTTTTATCATAGGTACACTTCAACTGTGAGAGACGGAACAAAAATCCAGAAAATCACATTGTATGATTTTTAAGTAATTAATTTGCATTTTATTGCATGACACAAGTATTTGATACATCAGAAAAGCAGAACTTAATATTTGGTACAGAAACCTTTGTTTGCAATTACAGAGATCATACGTTTCCTGTAGGTCTTGACCAGGTTTGCACACACTGCAGCAGGGATTTTGGCCCACTCCTCCATACAGACCTGCTCCAGATCCTTCAGGTTTCGGGGCTGTCGCTGGGCAATACGGACTTTCAGCTCCCTCCAAAATGTTCTATTGGGTTCAGGTCTGGAGACTGGCTAGGCCACTCCAGGACCTTGAGATGCTTCTTACGGAGCCACTCCTTATTTGCCCTGGCTGTGTGTTTCGGGTCGTTGTCATGCTGGAAGACCCAGCCACGACCCATCTTCAATGCTCTTACTGAGGGAAGGAGGTTGTTGGCCAAGATCTCACGATACATGGCCCCATCCATCCTCCCCTCAATACGGTGCAGTTGTCCTGTCCCCTTTGCAGAAAAGCATCCCCAAAGAATGATGTTTCCACCTCTATGCTTCACGGTTGGGATGGTGTTCTTGGGGTTGTACTCATCCTTCTTCCTCCAAACGAAAGGCGAGTGGAGTTTAGACCAAAAATCTCTATTTTTGTCTCAACAGACCACATGACCTTCTCCCATTCCTCCTCTGGATCATCCAGATGGTCATTGGCAAACTTCAGACGGGCCTGGACATGCGCTGGCTTGAGCAGGGGGACCTTGCGTGCGCTGCAGGATTTTAATCCATGACGGCGTAGTGTGTTACTAATGGTTATCTTTGAGACTGTGGTCCCAGCTCTCTTCAGGTCATTGACCAGGTCCTGCCGTGTAGTTCTGGGCTGATCCCTCACCTTCCTCATGATCATTGATGCCCCACGAGGTGAGATCTTGCATGGAGCCCCAGACCGAGGGTGATTGATCGTCATCTTGAACTTCTTCCATTTTCTAATAATTGTGCCAACAGTTGTTGCCTTCTCACCAAGCTGTTTGCCTATTGTCCTGTAGCCCATCCCAGCCTTGTGCAGATCTACAATTTTATCCCTGATGTCCTTACATAGCTCTCTGGTCTTGGCCATTGTGGAGAGGTTGGAGTCTGTTTGATTGAGTGTGTGGACAGGTGTCTTTTATACAGGTAACGAGTTCAAACAGGTGCAGTTAATACAGCTAATGAGTGGAGAACAGGAGGGCTTCTTAAAGAAAAACTATCAGGTCTGTGAGAGCTGGAATTCTTACTGGTTGGTAGGTGATCAAATACTTATGTCATGCAATAAAATGCAAATGAATTACTTAAAAATCATACAATGTGATTTTCTGGATTTTTGTTTTAGATTCCGTCTCTCACAGTTGAAGTGTACCTATGATAAAAATTACAGACCTCTACATGCTTTGTAAGTAGGAAAACCTGAAAGATCGGCAGTGTATCAAATACTTGTTCTCCCCACTGTATGTGACAAATACAATTTGATTTGATTTGCTTCAATAATCCCTTTCCTAAGGGAAATTGATTAATCACCACAAGCAAGCGTCGACAATACAGAGTACAGACAGAGATCGATAATAATAAACAAGATAGCAGTAGGAGAACCAGAGGATAAAGTATGTCACATCAGGCCCTGTGGGATTTCTCAACATGTTATGCTGCTTTTTAAAAAAGGACACTGTGCTATCACGCTGTGGTAGGGCGGCAGGTAGCTTAGTGGTTAAGAGCGTTGTGCCAGTAACCGAAAGGTCGCTGGTTCTAATCCCCGAGCCGACTAGGTAAAAAAATCTGCCGATGTGCCCTTGAGCAAGGCACTTAACCCTAATTGCTCCTGTAAGTCGTCCTGGATAAGAGCGTCTGCTAAATGACTTAAATGTAAATGTAATGTAACCCCAGTACTCACTTGCGTGGGCTCAGGCTGTAGGGGAACAGTGTTGTGTGGTGAGAGGCGTGATTCTGGGTGGACTGGGGGACAGCCCATCTGAGGCAGGTCCATGTTCTGTGCTGGAGCCTTCATGGGCTGGGCTGACACGATGGCTGGGTCGATATGCTGGGCTGACATGATGGCTGGGTCGATATGCTGGGCTGACACGATGGCTGGGTCGATATGCTGGGCTGACACGATGGCTGGGTCGATGTGCTGGGCTGACACGATGGCTGGGTCGATGTGCTGGGCTGACACGATGGCTGGGTCGATATGCTGGGCTGACACGATGGCTGGGTCGATATGCTGGGCTGACACGATGGCTGGGTCGATATGCTGGGCTGATACGATGGCTGGGTCGATGGGCTGCCCATCAAACTCCAGCATAGAGTCCTGAAGCAGGAAGAAGAAAACAGTTATGGCTGAATATCAAAAATGCTTCCTTGATTCCTCACATCTTTGATTCCTTGATCATCACGTCCAAAGAGAGGAACCTCAGGCCTTCTCCTCCAATGGATTTTTTTTTTAGGAGGCGGCAAAGGATCAAGGACATAAGGAATCAAGACATGACACAATGCTCCATCTCTGTACCAGTCAACCAGCTAGAAGCACAATGTTCCATCTCTGTACCACAGTCAACCAGCTAGAAGCACAATGTTCCATCTCTGTACCACAGTCAACCAGCTGGAAGCACAATGCTCCATCTCTGTACCACAGTCAACCAGCTAGAAGCACAATGCTCCATCTCTGTACCACAGTCAACCAGCTAGAAGCACAATGCTCCATCTCTGTACCAGTCAACCAGCTAGAAGCACAATGTTCCATCTCTGTACCACAGTCAACCAGCTAGAAGCACAATGTTCCATCTCTGTACCAGTCAACCAGCTAGAAGCACAATGTTCCATCTCTGTACCAGTCAACCAGCTAGAAGCACAATGCTCCATCTCTGTACCACAGTCAACCAGCTAGAAGCACAATGCTCCATCTCTGTACCACAGTCAACCAGCTAGAAGCACAATGCTCCATCTCTGTACCACAGTCAACCAGCTAGAAGCACAATGTTCCATCTCTGTACCACAGTCAACCAGCTAGAAGCACAATGCTCCATCTCTGTACCACAGTCAACCAGCTAGAAGCACAATGTTCCATCTCTGTATCACAGTCAACCAGCTAGAAGCACAATGCTCCATCTCTGTATCACAGTCAACCAGCTAGAAGCACAATGCTCCATCTCTGTACCACAGTCAACCAGCTAGAAGCACAATGCTCCATCTCTGTACCAGTCAACCAGCTAGAAGCACAATGCTCCATCTCTGTACCACAGTCAACCAGCTAGAAGCACAATGCTCCATCTCTGTACCAGTCAACCAGCTAGAAGCACAATGCTCCATCTCTGTATCACAGTCAACCAGCTAGAAGCACAATGCTCCATCTCTGTATCACAGTCAACCAGCTAGAAGCACAATGCTCCATCTCTGTACCACAGTCAACCAGCTAGAAGCACAATGCTCCATCTCTGTACCAGTCAACCAGCTAGAAGCACAATGCTCCATCTCTGTACCACAGTCAACCAGCTAGAAGCACAATGCTCCATCTCTGTACCAGTCAACCAGCTAGAAGGAATCAGGAAAGACTTGGTGCAATGCTCCATATCTGTACTAGGGATGGGCACGGTTAAATCGAATATCTGGATATCAGCGTGTTATTTTCCCCACTTCAAATAGCAATTACAGGCGCTCATCGAACGGAGTTTCCACAATACCCGACACAGATCAATGCAAAACACTCACCGAAAAAGCTTTTTGTAACAGAAATCAGTTCTATCATGGCGAAAATCAGATCTCTTTTGCTGTTGCGTTTAGCCAATCTACGAAGAAAAGCAGCGTTTGCGTCATTCTAATTGGTCAAGAGTCAAGAGCAAAATGTTGACTTTCCAGATATCAAATGTTTTGTTGTTGTTGATATTACTCGAATAAGACAATTATTTCAAATGCCCATCCGTTAATCTGCACCACAGTTTTACCTGCTAGAGGGCAGCTGAGCGCTTAACGGAGAGAATGCCTAGGCTTTAGCTCAGCAGCCTAACATAGTCGAAGGGGATGAGACTGTACGATTTCGCGGCCTGGTGTGTCGTCGTCCCATCTAACACGGAACGTATCAAAAAACATCTGCTAAAAACACGTGTATGTGACAAATACAATTTGATTTGAAATAAAGGAGATGATGATCGACTTGACGCAACTCCACCACGCAAAACATCAATACTGAAAGGCGAGCCTATAGAAATCACAGAGGACTACAAAATACCTCGGGCTGTCCTGGGATCAGTGTACTGACACTTTTAAATAAAGGGCAACAGGGATTGTATTTCCTCCAGAAATGTAACTTTAATGTTGACTGCACTATCATAAGTCATTGGTGGAAAGTATCCTATGCTACTGCCTGACCTGCTGGTTCAGAAACTAAATTCACCCCCCCAAAAAAAAAGTCAGATTGAGGTAAAATCATGGGGCAGCAACAAGAAGACCTGTCATCTGTACAGAGCCCTGCAGAAGGAGAGGAAACTAAATCTATAAAAATAGATGTAATTAATGCTTGACAAGAGATCTCTCTTCAGGGTAGAGTTCCTGTCAAAGGAAGAAGTTTTTTTTTTTTTTTTTTTTTACATTTTAGTCATTTAGCAGACGCTCTTATCCAGAGCGACTTACAGGAGCAATTAGGGTTAAGTGCCTTGCTCAAGGGCACATCGGCAGATTTTTCACCTAGTCGGCTCGGGGATTAGAACCAGCGACCTTTCGGTTACTGGCACAACGCTCTTAACCACTAAGCTACCTCGAGCTTCTTATCTTTTTTACAAAAAAAAAAAAAAGAGATTTCCAAGTATACGTGTACCACTCTCGAAAATGATTACTCCATTTCATTTGGAAAAATAAGACAAGATCAGGAAGTGTATCAACAAGATGTGTGATGGTGGTCTTAATGTTTTAGATTTTACGCTGTTTAATCCGCCTACAAAAAGGTGAAGAGGATTAAGAGGTATTTAATAACAGTGATATTAGATAATTGGTTTGCCAATAACATCATAAATGGTAATCTTTATACTTGCAATGAATTATTAGCCAAATAACTAACTACGTTGTGTAAGGAATGACATTTTAATGAATGCTCCATATTTACTGAAGGATCGATCAAGCTTTTCATTACATGCACCAAGTTAGCGAGTGTAGAAATTAAAAATGGCATCAATAGATTAGACATTTTACAACACTTTTGTCAGAAATTATTAACAGGAAGTTTTCCAATGGGCATCTTCGTTTGGATGTGAAATGGCAGCATGTATGGACTAATCCACATACATTTGATCACTAGTAAAGCGAGGGAAGTCTCTTACAAGATCCTTCACAGATGTTTTCCTTGTGATAGTCTTATTTCTAAATATTTAATTAAAGTAGAAAATGGATGCAGCTTTAGTGGATTGGAAAATTAGACTATAGAGCATTTATTCTGTGATTGTTTGCATAGTGAAATATTGGACAGATATGAAAATATATAATAATAATAATAATAATAATAAGCCATTTAGCAGACGCTTTTATCCAAAGCGACTTACAGTCATGTGTGCATACATTTTTACGTATGGGTGCTCCGGGGGATTGAACCCACTACCCTGGCGTTACAAGCGCCATGCTCTACCATAATTTGTAAGTCGCTCTGGATAAGAGCGTCTGCTAAATGACAAAAATGTCAAATGTAAAATTGAGCTACAGCGGACCACATTTACATTTTAGTAATTTAGCAGACGCTCTTATCCAGAGTGACTTACAATTCGTGCATTCATCTTAAGATGGCTAGGTGAGACAACACGTCACAATCATATCAAGTTCATTTTCCATCGAAGTCAGTGCTAGTATGAGAAGACCAGTGCCTTTTCGGGGGATACTCGTTAAAGAGAGGTTTCAGACGTTTTCCGAAGAAGATGGGCAGGGACTTGTTCCACCATTGGGGTGCCAGGACAGAGAAGAGCTTTGACTGGGCTGAGCGGGGGCTTCCCTCTCGTAGGGGTGGGAGGGCCAAGAGACCAGAGATGGTTGGGATGTAGGGTTTGAGCATAGCCTGAAGGTAAGGAGGCGCAGTTCACCTTGCTGCTCCGTAGGCAAGCGCCAGGGTCTTGTAAAAGGCAAGCTATATTAGCGATAAGATGGGTGATCCTGTAAGCATGACCAAATGTTATTTTTTATTTGACATACACGCACAGTGACTGCCAATACATTGTGAATGTTACTTTTTGTTTGGAAAAGGCATCCATAAAATGAAGTTCACGGTAAAATAAAATAAAACTTCTCAATATTTTTTTATAATTGATTATATAACATCCCTGAAAAGGTATAAATAGCAAATCAGTGTCTACAGTATTTGTCAAAATGTAACTTGTCTATAGTGTAATATACTTCTGTCTCACTGGTTTGATTTATTATTTACTTTCATTTGGTCTTGTGATATTTGTATATTGAAATACATGTATATATTTTTTTACGTCAGACTCTTCCCACCCACTCCCCTCTGGCTACAGGTACAGGCATCCAAAAGTAAAAACCAACAAAGGCCAGAAATTATTTTATTCCCAGTGCAATACTTCAAATGAACAAGGTGTTGGATGAATATGCACTTTAAAATCACTAAGCACTTTGACATGCACATTTAGATAGGCCCAGCCTTACTCAAGACATTTTAAGTAGGGCTGTGACGATACCGGTATAGCAATATTTTTTTACACGGCAAAAATGAAAACATGAAGCAGACCAAACTCTTTGGTCCTTTAAAAACCTGCTGTATGTAAAATATGGTGTGCTATAGTTTAGAAAATAAAATGTGACTCTGGATGACAACATAATGATGTTTGATTGCAACATTAGGGCTGTTTTCCTAAAGATGTTAAAATCGGCTTTGTGTTTTGTTTCCTCGCCACGATACTAACGAGTCTGGTGATACTGGCATGGTCCCGGCCCTAATTTTAAAGAACGTTGCACGATCCTGCCGACTTTTTGTAAATATCCCTTGCTTTTTTTCCTGTTGTGTTTTACATTTTAATATGTGATGTTGTCTGTATGCACTTTGACTGCTGCAAAATAAATTGGCTCGAGGACATTAAAAGTTCTCAATCTGAATAGTCTTGAAGGCAGCTCAGCTTCTTTACCTGCATGGAGTTGTAAGGCCCCTGCATCTGTGACCAGTCACCAGTCAGAGCTAATGCCTAGGCTTTAGCTCTGTGGGATAACAGTCTTAAAAAAAAAAAGAGGGTTGTTGTTCAAATCCTCACCTGCATGAAGTTGTAAGGCCCCTGCATCTGTGACAAGAGGTCCTGGACCACCTGCTTCCTGACCACCGAGTTTGCAGGGGGCGTGCCTGTGGGTGCGGCCCCGTTCAGGGGTTGGGCCTCCGTGACGATGGGGGGAGGGGCCGACTGTACAGGCTGTTGCAGGATGGCACTCCCCTCCTGAAAAGGGAGGAGTATGGTCAGTAGCTGTCATGGTAACCCGGGAGGACCTGGGGTTGCAAATCTCCGGAAACTTTCCGGCCTATAAACAAGATCTCTTAAAAAAAAAGGGAACATTTTCAGAATTTTGCAACCCTAGGATGACCTGTAACTGGCACTCTACAACCAGGGTAGGGAACTTTCTAAATGTAATCCGTTAGTTACCGGTCCAAAATTGTAATCCCCATGTAGCTCAGTTGGTAGAGCATGGCGCTTGCAACGTCAGGGTTGTGGGTTCGATTCCCACGGGGGGGCCAGTATGAAAATGTATGCACTCACTAACTAAGTCGCTCTGGATAAGAGCGTCTACTAAATTACTAAAATGTAAATGACCATAAATCAATGTTGCATTTTACTTTGTGTTGGTGATGTAGGCTTCTTCTAACCCATTGCTTTCTACTACAGATAATACCATTAGGCTACATCTTTACATAAAATAAATAAAAAAATAAAAGTGTCAGATTTCCAGTCATAATTAATTTAATAACCCTTGGTCTTCAAAAATAGGGACTTGGAAATAGATTAGGACCACATTGTCTGACCTGAGCATAACTCAAAAACTAAGGACTGATTGGGCTTACTGCTTCCAGTTGAAAAATAAAATGCTGCTCTCATGGAATGGCATGCTTTGAGCAATACCAAAAAGTGCTATTTTTACATTTTAGTCATTTAGCAGACGCTCTGGAGCGACTTAGTTATAGTGAGTGCTTATATATATTTTTTTATACTGGCCCCCCCCGTGGGAATCGAACCCACAACCCTGGCGTTGCAAGCGCCATGCTCTACCAACTGAGCTCCAGGAGGCGCTATTTACATTAGAGCTATTATTTCCTTTTTGTTGGTGACCCTTTGATATCTCGATAATTTGCGAGAGTTTCAACATGTGTCCGTTAGGTCTATGGACATTTTTTTTTTTTTTTTTGGAATCGGCGCAAATTAAATTGAGCAACAAAATCCCCCCTCGTTGTCTTCTTAAACTAAACGTGGTTATGACAGTGTGGAGCAAAATACCATGGAGGAGTTTAGAAGAGAGGAACTCAAACTTTTATTCCATAGGCTGGGTTCCGCAGCTGTTGCAAGAGAGCATTTTTCACTGGCTGCAAAAACAATGATTGATAGGCAATTTAAAAACGTATTCAGTTCAACCATTAATCGGTTAAAATACACACACACATTTATGAACAGCCATCTACAACAATACCCAAATGAGAAAGCGCATTGACGTGAGTCACACTGCTGCTATGTAGATATCAATAGTAAGTGATATCCTTATCGCCCGTAGGCTACGCCACTGCTTTCCTCCAAGCTTTTATTTAAAATGGGATAATGTTTGGATGCCGACAGCAGTCGCACCATTGGAAGACATCGCTTGGACTGTAGTTTACAAAACCCTATTCCTGTGATTTTCCCGCGATCCATACAAACGCATTTGGTGTCATCAGTCCTTTAGCTTGTGGTCAGATTCGCTCAGTTGGAACAAACTTAACGTGCACCTTTTTTTCAATGCTGATTTGAATGTCATTGAGAAAACAGAAAGGTGTCAACTTTTGCGCAAAAACCCTTTCTGAATTTAAAAGTAATCCTAGACGTAATCTAGTTTTTCAAAAGTATCTAATCTGATTACAATATTTTAGCTGGTAATGTAACGGAATAGTTCGTTTTTTGTAATCAGTTACAAAAATCAGTTAACCCCGTTACTCCCCAACCGTGTCTACAACCTACCTGACTACTTTCCCAAATACAATGTTCAAAGCGCGCATATATACAGTTGAAGTCGGAAGTTTACGTACACTTAGGTTAGAGTCATTAAAACTCGTTTTTCTACCACTCCACAAATGTCGTGTTAACAAACTATAGTTTTGGCAAGTCGGTTAGGACATCTACTTTGTGCATGACACAAGTAATTTTTCCAACAATTGTTTACAGACAGATTATTTCACTGTATCACAATTCCAGTGGGTCAGAAGTTTACATACACTAAATTGACTGTGCCTTTAAAATGCTTGGAAAATTCCAGAAAATGATGTCATGGCTTTAGAAGCTTCTGATAGGCTAATTGACATCATTTGAGTCAATTGGAGGTGTACCTGTGGATGTATTTCAAGGCCTACCTTCAAACTCAGTGCCTCTTTTCTTGACATGGGAAAATCAAAAGAAATCAGCCAAGACCTCAGAAAAAAGTGTGTAGACCTCCACAAGTCTGGTTCATCCTTGGGAGCAATTTCCAAACGCCTGAAGGTACCACGTTCATCTGTACAAACAATAGTACGCAAGTATAAACACCATGGGACCACGCAGCCGTCATACAGCTCAGGAAGGAGACGCATTCTGTCTCCTAGAAATGAACGTACTTTGGTGCGAAAAGTGCAAATCAATCCCAGAACAACAGCAAAGGACCTTGTGAAGATGCTGGAGGAAACAGGTACAAAAGTACCTATATCCACAGTAAAACGAGTCCTATATCGACATAACCTGAAAGGCCGCTCAGCAAGGAAGAAGCCACTGCTCCAAAACCGCCATAAAAAAGCCAGACTCCGGTTTGCTTAAGGACAACAAAGTCAAGGTATTGGAGTGGCCATCACAAAGCCCTGACCTCAATCCTGTAGAACATTTGTGGGCAGAACTGAAAAAGCGTGTGCGAGCAAGGAGGCCTACAAATCTGACTCAGTTACACCAGCTCTGTCAGGAGGAATGGGCCAAAATTCACCCAACTTATTGTGGGAAGCTTGTGGAAGGCTACCCGAAACGTCTGACCCAAGTTAAACAATTGAAAGGCAATGCTACCAAATACTAATTGAGTGCATGTAAACTTCTGACCCACTGGGAATGTGATGAAAGAAATGAAAGCTGAAATAAATCATTCTCTACTATTATTCTGACATTTCACATTCTTAAAATAAAGTGGTGATCCTAACTGACCTAAGACAGGGAATTTCTACTAGGATTAAAATGTCAGGAATTGTGAAAAACTGAGTTTAAATGTATTTGGCTAAGGTGTATGTAAACCTCTGACTTCAATTGTACACACACACACACATATATATAGTTTGTGTGGGGCATGTGCAATGGACACTGATCTTTAATAGATGCTGTCTGTTAAACTGAAAAACATTCATAATTCATTTATTTTTTTAATCAACAAAGAAAAAAAGGTACCCATCAGCTTTTAGTGAGTGCTGTGTGATGGTGAGGAGAGGAAACCAGTGGACTGTAGGAAGTAGTGGTCAGGAACAGGCGAGCAGCATACATACATACCTCCGTTTCTGAGGTCCACTCATCTCCTTGCTCCTTGTCGCAGCTGCTGTATGTGGTGTCTGGAATGAACTGTCTGTTAACGAACTGAAACACAGAAACAAGATGGCCGCCGTCACAAACTAGCCAAGTCATAAGAACTGAAATAGAAGGGTCGTGTTCAGTAGGTACTAAACGGAAGGAAGAAAAAAAGAAGCTCTGAAATCAGTGAAATTGAGTGGTACTATCTGAATTAAATTTGTCCAATAAGAAGCACTCATTTTAGTTTTCCGTCACAAAATGAATTTTTTTTTATCGTTTTAAGTTTGGCCAAAATGAGGCTCAAATCAACACGACCCATGGTAGGAAGTCCTCTCACCTCTGTAGCTTCCACCTCAACGGGCTCTATGTAATCGTCAACTATTTCTCCCTCTGGAAAGAGAAAAATAACTTTCAGAACGCAGGACGAAAGATGTTCAAATCAACCAACATCTTTATTGTCCCAATTGGGAAATTTGTAGTGGTGGTAAAATAACAAAAATACAATACAACAAACTTAAAAAAGGAGCTAACAGCTACATTTTGTATTGCTTACAAATTAAATTTGAAAAGTGCACTTAAGCTAACTACATTTGTATTGCTTACAACTTGATTACAAATTAACCAACTAAAAAGTGTACTTTCGCCAACAGCTACATGGGTATTGCTTCGTCATTTAAAAATAAATGGGGGAGAAAAAAAAAGTGCACATTTCTAAGGATGGAAAGAGACCAGTTTAGCAAACAGAAAATATATAACTTGGTCAATTTATAACTCAAAGTGCACATTTCTAAACGCCAACGTCAAAGATTTTGACCTGGGTCGACGGCCTGCTCCTCAGTCTCCTTCACTACAGCCGGCTCTTCCTCCTCACACACTCCATTCTGGTGGGACTGGGCTTGGTCAAAGTACCCGCTTAGCAGCACCCGGTCCAGGCTGTCCTTCAGCGCTTTGTCTGGGTGGGGAGGGGAATTGAGAATACCATCAGAAACACCATAACATAACATGTCAATGTACAAAACTTCCACTAGGCTAGTCAGTGCCTGCTGATGCCAGAAAGGGACCATCTGATACCCTTTTCAAACCATCATGCCGACCCAAACTATGATGGAGCCATCAGCAACAATAGGAACTCCATTCAAACACACACTACACTGTTGACATCTACAATGCAATATGATGGTGGACAAATCTAACCGGAGAATCTGCTTGTTTCAACCATGCACTACAACTTGCCTGTTATAAGGCAGTTCTCCAAGAGAGGGGGGGGTTTCTAACCTCGTTAAGCAGAATGGGGTCACTTATATGGCTGTAGAGCTGTTAAGTGCTGTTGTGTGTGAATGGGTCCTCTGTGTGGGACCAGAGGGCAGGCGATACTGGGGCCACTGACTGGCATCCTGCCCTATTGCCGTCTACGGTTTCAAGTTTTAAAATGTCACGTGCACAAGTACAGTGAAATGCCTTTCTTGCTAGCTCTAAACACAACAATGCAGTAATCTATCAATGTAGTACTAAAAAAATAACATTAGGTAGAACAAAAAACACGAGAAATAGAAATAAAAAGGAAAAACATGAGAAATTAGAAACTATATACACAGGGTCAGCTCCAATCACAGGAGGTTGGTGGGACCTTAATTGGGGAGGACAGGCTCGTGGTAATGGCTGGAGCGGAATAAGGACGGGCTCGTGGTAATGGCTGGAGCGGAATAAGGACGGGCTCGTGGTAATGGCTGGAGCGGAATGGGAATCGAATACGTCAGACACATGGTTTCCATGTGTTTGATGCCATTCCATTTGCGCCGTTCCAGACATTATGAGCAGTCATCCCCTCAGCAGCCTTATTATTATTATATGATAAACAGAGCAGCAGCATACAGTGCCTTCAGAAAGTATTCACACCCTTGACTTTTTCCACATTTTGTTGTGTTACAGCCTGAATTTAAAATGGATTAAATTGAGATTGTGTGTGTCACTGGCCTACACACAGTACCCCATAATGTCAAAGTGGAATTTTTTTTTAGAAAGGTTTACAAATTAATAAAAAATGAAAAGCTGAAATGTCTTGAGTCAATAAGTATTCAACCCTTTTGTTATGGCAATCCTATATAAGTTCAGGAGTAAACATTTGCTTAACAAGTCACAAAAGTTGCATGGACTCACTGTGTGCAATAGTGTTTTAACGTGATTTTTTAAATGACTACCTCATCTCTGTACCCCACACAAAGATAATTGTAAGGTCCCTCAGTCGAGCAGTGAATTTCAAACACAGATTCAACCACAAAGACCAGGGAGGTTTTCCAATGGCTCGCAAAGTAGGGCACCTATTGGTAAAAAGCAGACATTGAATATATATCCCTTTGAGCATGGTGTAGTTATTAATTACACTTTGGATGGTGTATCAATACATCCAGTTACTACTAAGATACAGGTGTAGTGGACAGTCATATTTAAAAAGTATGCTATTATAAATACCTCACATGCGACTCGAATTAAGACTAAGCCATTAGCCCATTAAATGACATCTTTATCTGACTCCATAAGATAAATAACAATATGCAAGAAGACTACAGTTGAGTTACAGTAGTAGGCAATGAAGAAATGTCTGAGAATAGAATTCTAAATACAAGTGTATTTAATTACTTTGTAAAATGAATGGATTCACAAGGCATAAACTTAAAAAGGTACAAAGCATTTTTCTAAGCATGGAGAGAGAATCTCACCACAGCAGGTCAGGAACACATAAGAGATAGAACAATGAATCTAAGACCCTTTTATAAGCACCTGAGTTGTTAGGATTCAAAACCTGAGTTGATGGCCAATAGTATTACTGTAAAGTTAAACATCCAATCAGATAGACCTACATGATGTAAACTCTGCTTCTCAGAGGTGTGACAATGAAGGTTGGCAAGACCAACATAGAGAATGTTGAATTCCCAAGACGACACAGAGAATGTTGAATTCCTAAGACGACACACAGCAAATTCTTGCATACAGTTGATAAGAGTCACTTCTGGGGCTGAGCGACCCTACACAGGCGTCCTTCCTAACTCAGTTGCCGGAGAGGAAGGAAACTGCACAGGGATTTCCCCATGAGGCCATTGGTGATTTTAAAACAGTTACAGAGTTGAATGGCTGTGATAGGAGAAAACTGAGGATGGATTAACAACATTGTAGGTACTCCACAACATAAATGACAGTGAAAAGGAAGAAGCATGTACAGAACAAAAATATTACAAAACATGCATCCTGTTTGGAATAAGGCACTAAAGTAATACTGCAAAAAATATGGCAAAGAAATTAACTTTTCGTCCTGAACACAAAGCGTTATGTTTGGGGGCAAATCCAACATGTCACTGAGTACCACTTCATATTTTCAAGCATGGTGGTGGCTGCATCATATTATGGGTATGCTTGTCATTGGCAAGGACTAGGGAGAGTTTTTTTTAGGATAACAAGAAACGGAATAGAACTAAGCACAGGCAGAATCCAGTCTGCTTTCCAACAGACACAGACACATTCACCTTTCAGCAGGACAATAACCTAAAACACAAGGCCAAATATACGCTGGAGTTGGTTACCAAGACAACACTGAATGTTCCAGAGTGGCCTAATTACAGTTTTGACTTCCAAATCTGTGGCAAGACATAAAAATGGCTGTCTAGCAATGATCAACAACCAACTTGAGAGCTTGAAGAATTTCTCAAATAATAAAAAAAATGGGCAAATATTGTACAGTACAGGTATGCAAAGCTCTTAGAAAATTACCCATAAAGACTCACAGCTGTAATCGCTGCCAAAGCTGATTCTAACATGCATTGACTCAGGGGGTTGAATACTTATCTAAATCAAGATATATATCCCAAACTTTTTCCACTCAGGGCCCCCTTCCAGCATTGAGGAACATCCCGTGCCCCCCTGCACACCATGTCTCTTTCTATGGCCACAAGCACTGTTCATGACACAAACTGTTCACACCCCTCGTTGGTGGAGAAAACATTTAAAGCAGGTTTAAAGCTTATTTCCTGCAATTCTACACATTTTGTCATGGGGTGCAAAGAAGATTTAGCAGTTTTAAAAACACATTTTCTTGCAATTCTATACATTTTGCCACGTCTAATGTGTATTCATGTGATATTTGAGTGACTCAAACATTACAACAAAATCTATGGGCTAAAAAAAAAAAAAAAAAAAACACTAGCTAAAATGGGCTAGTTGATCTGGACATTTCTGACAAGTTACAAATGCAAATTACTGACATGACAATGACGATGGACTACCCAATTTCGACATTGCACATTGGGCATTCTACCATTACAAATTTCAAGAGTAAGATTAAAGCCCACAGTTACCACTACTGCATATATTTAATCTATGTGTGTGTGTGTGTGTGTGTGTGTGTGCGCGCACGCATATGAGTGTGTAGGGTCCTGTGAGAGACAGTGCAAAAAATAAATAAATACAAAGGTCAACTGAGATAGCCCCGTAGCCACTGTTAGCTATTTAGTAGTGTTATGGCTTGGGGGATAGAAGGTTCAGGGTCCTGTAGGTTCCGGACTAGTAGTGTTATGGCTTGGGGGATAGAAGCTGTTCAGGGTCCTGTAGGTTCCGGACTTGATGCATCGGTACTTCTTGCCTCGCGGAAGCAGAGAGAACAGTCTTTGGCTTGAGTGGCTGGAGTCTGCATACATCATTCATCTTACCCTAACAGTAGAACCTTGACTATGGTTCTCCATCTTCCACACAGGCTCAACAAGCAACTGCAGCTTGCTGCTAGGTTATAGAGATATGTTCTGGATTAAACCATTGGGATCACTTGAAGGGGAACGTCTTGGGAAAACTATCGGGAGCATTAGACAATGAGTCAAAATGATGGTCTGCCCTTTAAACATTTTCCGGGCCTTCCTTTCACACCGCCTGACAGAGTGGCAGGGAGCTCGGCCCCAGTGATGTACTGGGATATCCACGTCACCCTCTGTAGCGCCTTGTTGTTAGGTGCCTTGCAGTTGCCGTACCAAGCGGTGATGCAGCCAGTCAAGATGTTCTCAATGGTACAGCTGTATAACTTTTTGAGGACCACAGGGCAGGCGATACTGGGGCCACTGACTGGCACCCTGCCCTATCGTCGTCTACTGGACCACAGGGGACGGGGCAACTGGCACCCTGCCCTATAGTCGTCTACTGGACCACAGGGGACGGGGCAACTGGCACCCTGCCCTATAGTCGTCTACTGGACCACAGGGACGGGGCAACTGGCACCCTGCCCTATAGTCGTCTACTGGACCACAGGGGACGGGAAACTGGCACCCTGCCCTATAGTCGTCTACTGGACCACAGGGACGGGCAACTGGCACCTGCCGTTACTGGAACGGGGCAACTGGCACCCTGCCCTATAGTCGTCTACTGGACCACAGGGACGGGGCAACTGGCACCCTGCCCTATAGTCGTCTACTGGACCACAGGGGACGGGGCAACTGGCACCCTGCCCTATAGTCGTCTACTGGACCACAGGGATGGGGCAACTGGCACCCTGCCCTATAGTCGTCTACTGGACCACAGGGGACGGGGCAACTGGCACCCTGCCCTATAGTCGTCTACTGGACCACAGGGATGGGGCACCCTGCCCTATAGTCGTCTACTGGACCACAGGGGACGGGGCATCCTGCCCTGGCTGAGTATGGAGAAGCCCTCAGCATTCAACACCAGAACACGTCACTGTGTCCCCCAAGGCCTCAGCAATCTCAAACCAACACTCTTATAGCCTATACCCCCTAGGACATGATTACTCATGCAGAATGCACCCTCATATCTACTGTACAAGGCCTTGGAAATAACAGAACAGACGGGAACTGGGTTGCCTTTAGGTCTCCAAGATCTCTCTCTGAAGGCAGACACCTCAGGATATGAAGGAGACATCTTGTCATCAACGAGTTGTGTGACAGACAGTGGATAGTTACTGCCAGCTCTAACCATCCAGTGGCAAGTCCAAACACACTCACACAATCCTTTCAGTCTTTTCTGATCATGGAGTTATAAAGCCATTTGCCATTGCCACAATATCCTGCCAAATATATCGCCACCTACTGGGTAACTAAATGATAACACTGCGAGTCTTCCTGAATAATTAAATGTCTTTCCTGTCTAGAGAACAAATATTAGACAAAGTCATTGGCCAAACTAGCCTGGTCCCAGATATATTTGATCTGGGAGCAGGCTATGGCCAAACTGGAAGACAAAAAAACCCTAGCAATGCTACTGGCAAAAATATCTAAATTAAATTATTTCCAGTAGCTTCCATCCACACAGAGACAATTGCAGAGGGACTTGTTAATGAGGATCTAAAGTCACAGAACATTCAAAAAGGTATCGTGTAGAACAGAAATGATATTCAGATAGAATAGAGAATCCTCTCAGCTCTATTCATTCTATCTGCAACATTCAGAACTTTTCACGTCACTGAACACACACCCAGGCAGTTGTTGGTTAGACTTACACGTAGTTCCTGCCACAGCTTTGTCCTTCCCCTCCAACAGATCCATGAGGTGTTGAGAAGCCTCCTCGTACTGGTCAGTAAACCTGCAATAGGAGTGGTAAAGTTGGAACTTGTGAAAGAAAAATGGATACCCCCCCCACACACAAGCTGTTCAATGCTCCTGCAGTTTTATTGAGTGCAACATTGACACAAACGTCTTGGTAAGGCTTGAGTTGCAATTCCCTCTCAAATCGGGGTTGTCAAAAAAGTGAAACCCCAGCTTCTAAACATCGAAGTTGACCATCATGTTCATGGTATGTAAATTATTCGACAGATGGGCTGAGAAGCCCTCTCCTGAAACCAAGACATGTTTTCATGAGGAAGGAAAGTTATAGTAAAAAATAAATTAAAAAAAACCGTCCACATATCTTTTTCCCCCCCACTGTCTAACCTGGTGTTTTGGTGTGGTTCTGGTCCCACTAGTTTATAGAGCTCATCCAGGGCAGTGAGCTCCGTGTCGGTGAGTAGTGAGGGGGTGCCTCCCCCGGCGGCCCCCTGTCTCAGCTCCTGCCTCACACGGTCCTCCCCCAGCCTGTCCAGGAGGAACTGGACCTCCAGGATCGTCTTCAGCCTCTTCTGCTCAGACTCTTCCCTCTGGAGCTGCTCCCGCCTCACTGCCTTCTTCACCACCCTCTGGATCTGGACAGGAGGAGAAATCACATGTTATTTGTCACGTGCCAAATACAACTGGTACAGACTTCACTGTGAAATTCTTGCTTACGAGCCCTTCCCAACAACGCTGAGTTAAAATACAGAAGAATGGAGCTATATACACTGGGAGTACCAGATCAATGTGGAGCTATATACAGGAACAATGTGGAGCTATATACAGGAAGTACCAGCTCAATGTGGAGCTATATACAGGAAGTACCAGCTCAATGTGGAGCTATATACAGGAAGTACCAGCTCAATGTGGAGCTATATACAGGAAGTACCAGCTCAATGTGGAGCTATATACAGGAAGTACCAGCTCAATGAGGAGCTATATACAGGAAGTACGAATACCAAAGTGACTAGGCATCAGGATAGATAATAAAATAATGGACAGAGCAGCACATGATGAGTAAGTGTGAGAATGTGCGTTGTGTTGGTCTGCGTGTGTTTTATGTAGTGAATGTGTGGGAGTTTTGTAAGGTGTGTATATATGTGTATATATATAGTCTAGTGAGTGTGCGTAGGGTGTGTGCAAGATAGTCAGTCAATTAATGGTACTCAAACTATCTGCACTATGTAGCAGTCTGGCTATTTAGCAGTCTGATGGCTTGGGGAGCCTGTTGGTCCGAGAGCCGATGCTCCGGTACCGTTTGCCGGACAAAGAGCAGGGAGTCGGACCACAACGTAATGAATAAGCTGAAAATATAATATACCTCCAGTGTGTGGTGCTGGCCATATCAATACAAAACGGACACAGGGGTAACACCAGAGACACTAGTTCCAGAGCTCCAGTGTTAGAAGAACACAGTCATCCATTGCCATTTTAACCTCCCAAGAAGAAACACACACAACCCCGCAAAGGGGTTGGAATCTAGGGTCAGCCACAGAGCAGCGCCCCCTGGAGCAGTTTAGTGGTTAAGAGTCTTGCTTACATCT
Source organism: Coregonus clupeaformis (assembly GCF_020615455.1). Taxonomy (NCBI): domain Eukaryota; kingdom Metazoa; phylum Chordata; class Actinopteri; order Salmoniformes; family Salmonidae; genus Coregonus; species Coregonus clupeaformis. Next base: position 246,504 of record NW_025533617.1, read on the forward strand.
TGCCCCAGTGAGAGGAAGCTCTTCTGTAACTCCCTGGCAAACTCCAGGTTATTAGTCACTTCCTGATACTTGGTCAGGGCATCCTTCAGGAGATGAGAGAGACAGAGGAAACTGGTTAACACAGAAAGCCTAACATCTACTGTTCAAAGTCTTAAAAATGTATTGCATCATTCCTTCCTGCTTCCTTGAAGTAATGACTGAACTGAAGACGTCGGCTAATTGGTGAAAGCAATGCAGTGGAAAATTTGCTTACACCAACCCAGTAATGTTAGCTCAGTGACTACAGATGATATAGGACTCATACAGTATGTTGTAGAACGCTGACCCACCAGCTGGTCCTGGTTGAGACGCTCCCCTTTGTCCTTCCTGGCTTGATAATCGTCCAGCTTGCCCTGTGAGACAGAGAGGATTAAAACCATTACAGTATGTTGATCTAATGGTATAATAAAAAACTAAATTCTACAGAGTAGAAGATAAGAGCTGAAATGTCTCGGTTGTTGGTTTAGGTGGGAAGCGATGCCCCGATCCTCATTCCTGATTAGTGGGATTGTTGTTGTTTAAAGTGTATGGTTAGGGCCAAAAAAACATCAAAACCTGCAACAGATATCCAATGGTAACCTCATCCACAGGTTGCTAATCCCATGGTAAATAATAATAATAAGCCATTTAGCAGATGCTTTTATCCAAAGCGACTTACAGTCATGCGTGCATGGTGGTCCCGGGGATCGAACCCACTACCCTGGCGTTACAAGCGCCATGCTCTACCAATTGAACTACAGAGGACCACGGTAACGCTGCACTAAAAACATGACAGGTTTGTTGACACCTCAGAGCAACGCCATACATCTCAACACAGTACAAGTGTGCTTGACAGCTAGTGAGTTAATGAGACGGACAACTTCTTCAGAACAGCTTTGGCAAACACCACAAACCTGCCTACTCAACCAGCCGCACTGAGAACACAAAGCCTAGCTAAAACTGAGATAAGTTGATTTTACAACTAGACCGGTAATTCATGCAATTACCGAGAATGATTATTATTGGCCATTTCAAGACATCAACGTCAACCAATATAATTTTGCCTGCAGACAGTCGCCATGTTATTATGCTAATGTTAGCTAACAGACGTTTTTTCCATGTGCTTGAAAAACCTACATTGCTTGTTCTTTGCCAAATGAAATGAAATATTTGATGCTAAACGTTTGTTTGATTCTACACACTCACACATAAAGGCCTCATATCATTAATTGTCTGTCTATCTGCCTAACGGGCTTGCTAACTAGCTTGCTAAACAAGGCAACGCATAGCTAGCTACAGTAGCTAGCTAGCGCAGGGGTTTTCAAACGGGGGTCCGCGCCCCTATACGGGTTCTACAGGGGCTCCACACTTTTGTGGGGGTATATTTTGCGATTTCTTGATGTGAAAAATAATTTCAATATCGCTAGCTGCAACAGAATACCATCGTGGATAAAAACATTATGTCTCTGTGTCCAATATAAAAATAAAAAAAAAGAGGTTAGAGGTAGTTTCATGAGCCAATGCTAACTAGCGTTAGCACAATGCCTGGAAGTCTACAGGTACAGTTAGCATGATCGCGGTTCCTGTTCATCTGACTCTGGGGAAACAGATAAAAATGGCTTCATTGCCAAAATCTCCTTCAATATGAAGGAAATTACAGTAATTGGACCTATTTTCCTGTATAGAAAGTAGTAATTTGGAAAAACAGTTTCAGTGTCAATTTAAACGATAGAAAGCATGCAGAAAAGATATTGAACAATATATATATATATTTTTATAATACCATCTTTGAAAACTAACAATCAAATAAAAGCTAGACAGTAAGGGAGAATCCCCCCCCCCTTACTGCAAAATGCTCTCTACGCCGCCAAGATAGCTTTCTAGCTAATAGATTATAGCTGTGTTCGAATACCCATACTAACATACTCTATACTTAATGAGTATATACACACACTACATACCATTAGTTCATTTCAGTATACTGTAAATTAACGGTATCCTTTCAGTTGAGTGTACTAGCGCTACGCCTGTCTACCGGAAGTTGATGCTGTTGCTATGCAACCTCTTGCTAGCTTGTTAGCATAACAAATTACTAGCTAGGACATCTTACGACTTCGGGTGTGTTCGTAAATTCAATCTGGAGTGCCAGAGTGCGCTATGGGCATTCGTAAATCCAGAGCGTTGTCAGATTGTCCGTTAGTAAAATTCAGAGCACACACTGGACGCGCTGGCCGAGGAGTAGGGTTGATCCGAGCGTTCTGACCTGACAACGGCAGTCAAGCACTCAAGCTAACTGGCTAACGTTGGCTAGCCTGCTAGTTACTTCCAGTACAAATGAGAGAACACCTCACTCTGACCATTTTACTCATCCTAGCAGAGCTCTGTAAGTCGCTCTGGATAAGAGCGTCTGCTAAATGACGTAAATGTAAATGGTTAGACTGTTTTCATGTTATCCAGAGTGTTGGTGACTAACTGTGCTGCTGGCAACAATTTAATTACGCTTTTTTTTGCCAATGTTTACTGACACCAGCTGTATTCAACGGGTGTCGAGCGTTCGTAAATTCATCAGTTATTCTGCGCTCTGGCACACACAGATGAGAGTGCTCTGAAATCAGAGTAGATAGCCAGAGCGAATTTACGAACGCACCCGAATTAACAATGTCCATTGAGAATGCACAAAGACTATACCACTTAGCTAAGCTATGAATGACGTGAATAATCAAGTAGTAGTTAGATTGGGTAGTTAGTTAGCATATAGTTAATGTACTGGCAAGTTCGATGTATTAGTAGCCAACTAACGTTAGACAGCTAGCTAACATACTGCTGCTGTAATGATATGCTATGCAGTTCGTAAGGATAGCGTAGCTAACAAATTGTCAGCCAACATAACGTGTAATGTAACTTAATTGAAAAGTCATTACACTGCTCAACATTTAACACTTGTCATAATTAGTTAAAGCAATGAATTTGTATCCGCTCTTGGACTTCTGCTGCAAAAAAAATTTTAAATCGGAAAATGTGGTGAAGCCACGCCCATTTTCTGAAGAATCGCATTATGGGCCCTAAAAGCACAGAAATAGTGTCCACTGCTTGTATACCTTGTATTTTGGCGAATGTAGTACGACATCCGGGAACTTTTGGCATACTAACTATATCCATACTATGACCAATAAGCATACTACATCCTCAATTAAGTCAAAATTGTACAGTTAGTATGAGTATTCGAACACAGCTGAAGTTAAGAGTTTACACTTTCTCTTCCAATGAACTGTTAAAAATGTTGATTACTTGTAACATATGATTGGGGTCCCTGGGTCGTCGGTTTGCCTGGGTGGGGGTCCCTGGGCAAGAAAAGTTTGAAAACTGAGCTGAGCTAGCTTGCCAGTCTGCAGAGAGGGACTTGCACTTTGATTGTGCAACTGTAATGTCGGGGAAGACGAGGTGATGTTGCAACTAAGCAGTGAGAGCAAAAAGCAAGATGCTGTGTCTGCAGTACTGGATGACTTGCTAGGACAGCTGTGTCTATTTTAGAGTCCCCTCTCCTCCTCCTCTTCCACAGTTGGAAGGAATTGCATAACGCAATGCGCCTTGATTGATCTTGTCTGATAGGAAACCGCGGTCATCATGATCAGCACAATGTTGGCACTGAGCCTGTGCAGTAGCAAAAGTGCCACACTCTATGCATCCATAGAATACGATACAAGTAACTGTTGTCCATCAAAAACAGAAATGTGTCTGTTTGCAGTCTGTTTTTAATTCCCAAGTCCCCCCCAGACACTACAGAAAAGACGCTGGAAGCAGTGCCGGGTCAGCCGAAGAGCAGGGGTGTATTCACTAGGAACCAAATGGGGAGAGACCTACCTGAATTTGTCCAATAAAAACTCTCGCAGGCCTGGAATTTTTTGTGATTTTAGGGGCAAGACCATCTGGCCTTCAGGAAGTGCCCAATCTGGCAGGGCACCAAGGCCATTAACCCAGAGGCAGTCAACATTTTGAAACTATTTAACCATAAAGGTAATTGTTTAAAACCTGGACATTTCTTTGTCATTTTATGAGGCATGTCTTACCGTGTTCCAACCATAGGAATGTTAAGTGGATTATTTTATAAACACTTCCTCATATGCCACTGAAACCAGTATGGCATGTTCTTAACTTTCTTTCGTTGTCCCAGCAACCAAAGACAATCCTAGTCATATTAACAACCCATGCTAGTTGTTGCATTTTTAAATCTTCCCTCTTTCTAAAAAAAGGACCTTTTCATCAGTCATTTGAAACCACTCGCATTTGCAGTGCGCTTTTGAGAACAGTGTTTTCCGCCAATTGCATTTTGGAACATTCATTCCTTGTAGCCTACTGCCATGTGCGCATTGCTGCTTTTCTAACGTGAAGAAATAGCCTAATAGTTTATCAACATTTTAAGCTAAGGTTCTGATCCGTTGCATCAGCCTCATTGCTTTTAAACGTTGTTTTTTTTAATTCTTTGTGGTTGTATTAATTGGGTCTATCGTCCGACAACTGTCCCAGAGTCTGTTTTTGAATATTTATTTCTCACACAGAACGACAAGCTGACTAATAGAATATAACTTTAGTACTATGGGGGGATAGTAGATTGACATAGGCTAATACTTTTGGTGTTCGTTGCTCATCTTGTTGGCTGACAAAAAGTAAAATGTGTACAGTTCTTCTAACATCTTCAATATGCGCCTCAGAATTCGATAACGATACGTGCCGTTGCGGCCCCGCTGATGTGCCCATCTTCACTTGTTGCCTACTTCGGAGCTGCGATGAGTGTGAAAAGAACCCGATCATGTGACAGGCATTGGCTAATAAGAATTGAGATATCTGAGAAATCCATGTGAGTGAGAGGTGCTTCAGAGCACTGCGATTGTCAGCCAGGAGAAGGGAGTTCTAATTATTATATTCTGCCCAAGGGCATGGATTTTTTTAGGGGGCATTACGGCCACACAAGGGGCCACACAATTCAAGGCCTGAACTCTCATTTTCGTTACAAAACATTTTGAACTAATGATTACACCCCAGGTTAGGTGTATTGCTCAAAGGCACAATGGCAGGAGGTGGCACCAGAGATGGAGGTATCAAAAGGCCAAGTAACTTTATTACTCCAATACCCCCCAGGGGCCACTTTTCACCCTCATCACATTTGTGAAAGTTTCATTCCCCCAAAATAAAACGAGACGTACCTTTTTCTTCTCCATGTTGCGGACCTTCTTGTCGACGACGCCCAGGACCTGCTTCATTGCCTCGGTCTGGGCCCCAGAGGACTGCCCTCCGCCCAGGGTGATCTGTCCAGGAGCAGATCCCACATCTGGGCTGGCCGACTGCACTGTCCTGTTGCCATTCATCGCTGAGGGCATCTGAATAGAGAAAGCAAGAGGCACATCAAATAAGTTAGTTATGGAGGTGGAGACGAGGAACAATGGCTGGATTTGAAAGTTTCCCGGACACTCCATTGAGTTTGCTTTTTAGCCTAGGCTTAATCTGTGTCGAGGAAACCGCCCTACTCATCTAACAAAATAACTGCTGGTGTAGCCAACTTTCAATTGTGGTTGAGCATAAGGAAGCCCATCTATGTGGCAAGCCCATCTATGTCCATATCATTTCAGTCATGTCACTTGCCCAGGAGGGAGGAATGAGAATGACAGTTGCAAATGTAATCTAGCCTTGGATTGGAGAACAATGGGCATCATGGTGGAATACAAATCTGAGGCCCACAAGTAGCGAACGTTAGTTACATACATGGTCCACTTGATTGAACAGATCAAGTGTTGCCAGCCGCCCCACGCCGGACCATTTAAATAGGTCATGAACTTGTTAACCAGTTTCAAGAATATTAGTTGACCTAGTTCGCTACCACGTGCAGCTCAATCTTACCAAGACGATAAGATAGCTAGCTAACGTTAATTAGCCTGTCATCGCATAAGGCCGAACCGAGATCCTTATCGTTAGCTAGCAGATTTTCCAACTATGCAGCACGCGGGTATGCAGCTTGCCCAGATAACTAGCTAGCGGACATGAGCTAAATCTAGGCTCAATCACACGTATGATCAGAGGTTAGATTGATTAGATTATGCAATGTAGATGTAACGTTAGCTAGTTACTAAAATGTTTTAGCTATTGTGGCTCATTAGCTAGCTAATCATCGCGTGACAAGGAACGTTAGCCAATTTTGGCTGTGATGCACCCGCTGTCCAATGTGATAACTCAGCTAGCTAAAGTTAGCATAGCATTAGCTAACATAGCTGCGCCTCCTTGTCGAATAGGTTCATTTGGCTAGCTTTATATTTGCTTACCGTTATGCTCTATGTATCCACGGTGGAGCTTGTTCACGAGAGAAATGCAATAGCCAAGATGTTTTTATTGTGTTGCTTTATTTTCTCTTTCAATACTGAGGATCCGCCCAGCCGGCCTCACCGACAACTGAGACGGTTTGATTGGTGAAGAAACTCCTTATAAAGAAGAAGGTCCCTTTTCGGCTGCCCGAAAATATGCCAGACTGAACGAACCAGACTGATCTGATCTAAACAAATCAACTGGGGAAGAAACACGATATAGAGACAGTTTGTGAAAGACTGAATTACGAAATACAAATTATAGACTCGTATGTTGATGAAATATTAAAATGTACATAACAGATTTTCTATTTCTAAGACGGGCAAAAATGCGCATAGCCAATCTTGGCCCAAAATCCCCAAATCTGCAAAATAACTTCTATTGATTTGTTCAAGCTAAATGGTGTGTGCGCTGTATATTTCTTGCTCTTGCACTGTACAATGCTGCTACATTGTCTGTAATCAATGCATTGATTTAGGTTCAAGTTTGTCAGATTACAATAGCCTATTGCTAGCTACATCTTTGTGACATTGTTAAGTCGACAATTTGGAATGCGAAGATGAACAGTAGCTTGGTGATGAGATCGATGTATTTACTGTAGATCAGCAGAGGGCAGTAATGTACCATGGACAGTGTTGGGGGTAGTGAACTACATGTAGTTCAACTAGTAATTTAATTGAATTTTGCAGTAGCTTGGTGGTAGTTGAGCAACTAAATTCAAATTTTGGTAGTGTTTCAGTAGTTAATTACTTTTTTTTTTTTTACCATGCAGTGGCTAACTACTGAAGAAGAGGAAATATGGGAAAAGTAGGCAAGAATTTCCTTTCTTTTTAGGCATTAGTAGACCTGCCTAATTCTCACTTGAAACTTAGTTTTTGTGTTTAATAGTTAAATTACACATTCTGTTAACATCTGACTTCAGAGTGATCTGTCCTTGCAATTTGTAGTCTATGACGTTTCAGATTTAGATATGATAATTTATTACTAAGTAGTTTGGATGTAGTGAACTACTTTTTAAAAGCAACTTTAGTTAAGTAAACTATATTTTTCTTAAGGGTAGCTTTAGTGTAGCTTAACGTCTTCCATTGTGAAGTAATTGGTAGCTTGGTAAACTATATTTTCAGAGTAGCTTCTCCAACACTGGCCATGGAAAGTAACTGTACTGTATACTGTAGGCTACAGTAGGTCTATGACTGCCAGATTGGTGACCAAGATTCCTGACCTGTTTTGGCTTATGAGTACCGGCACCTCAAATGTTCTACTTCTTGAGTTCCTGCACCTCTTATTGAATATTAGCTCAAAATTATTGTGGAGTTCCTGAACCTTATGTATACTACTACTGCTAGTAAAAATGGTCATACACCAGTTACTAAATGTGATATCAAGCTTATTTGGTCACAAGTCATATTTGGACTATCGGGCCTTTCTTCTATTGGATGAATTGAACATTATGCCTCAGCTTTTACATAACCCAACCGTGACAGACATTATTGGAATTTATACAATTTGGATACCTGACAGTTAGCTATACAAACAATTCCCCTCCATTTGCAAAAATGGAGATAAAACAATCTCACTGTCTATGGGGTCTTCTCTATTCCTATGAAAATTCACGTCCATCTGAAATACATTCAGATGTTTTTTCTTCAAATTAGAGCATGTATTTAACGTCAAACGCTCCAACAGTGCAAACTAACCAGAGTCCTTAAGAATGTGGAATCAGTTTTGTTTGGCTTATTCAGGAAGCAGTTAACATGGCCGCGCTGCTCTTTGATTGCACTGGCCCATTGAAAGGCTGTTTTTTCAAGGGACAATACTGATTATGGGAGGATCCCTAAGGGAAGCGATGCTCCCTTTCAACGAGTGACTCATTTCCGCTCCATGGCAGCCTGCTGTGTTTCAGTTAGACAGCAGGGCTGCCCTGTTCGTCCTCCATTTTCTAAACTACCATTAAGGCAAGCAATAAAGAAAAATGAGCGTTTCTTATTGGACAAGCCCAGGTAGTCCCCTCCTGTTTCAGCCAGCTTTCTTCCATTTTATGCATGGCGAACACGACCCTGGCTAAAGCTCTGACCTCTGCCCTTATCAGCAGGAGTTTGTGAAACCATCAACTTGATTCTCCTCTCTCCGGTCTATTCTCTCAAAGTTCACCACGGTAATAGTCTAATAAGGCAGAATGAATCAGATGGATTTCCATCTAAGAGAGATGAACTAAACTTCCAACATAAGCCAATAATGGTTTTGCTTCAGATTATAGACAGGAAGCAGGAGACTGGCTATTGCTGCTCCAGAGCACACTCTCTCTAGTTACAGGAAATAGGCCTGTGTGTGTGTGTGTGTGTGTGTGTGTATTTAGACAGTCTGTGATGGATGACCACTTTGTCTTGCCAGTAGATTAACGCTTTAAGTAGAAGAAAACAAGTCAAACTGGGCAACAAACATCTCTAGGTGTCTACAAGGTTCTGTATGGGACGTAGTCCATTTTGTGACCTAGCCAGGTCCCTGATCTGTTTGTGCTGTCTTGCCAACTTCTATGAGACAGTGACCATAGATCTGGTGCCAGGCTAATTGTGACCGACTAAAATCCCCGACTTTCATGCTGATCAATGAGCAAACTTGGACCTAATTCTCCATATTCACACATAGTTCACTGTATGATTACAGAGCGGGCAAATCGTTTTACTGTTCGCTTAATAGCCCCGACCCATTATATTTTCCACTGCCCTGAAATTCCACCCGACAGCCTTCAACTCCATAATGCTCGCTCTCTCTCTCTCAATGCCAAACAGCCAAAACAGGAAGCCAGACATGAGTGACACCACTTCCCAAAAGGTAATCGAGCCTAGATTCTTAACTGTTTGTTTCCCATTTTCTGCTGTTAGACACCGAAAGCCTCGGCCGGTGAATAACAGTCCTGTGTACTAGATCATGTTCAGATAGCTTGGTAGCCAGATCTGTTTCTGTGTTACGACGTAGTTACAGTATATTATAATGTGTTGTCGTGTTACTGTGTAGTTACAGTATATTATAACGTGTTGTCATGTTACTGTGTAGTTACAGTATATTATAACGTGTTGTCATGTTACCATGTAGTTACAGTATATTATAACGTGTTGTCATGTTACCACGTAGTTACAGTATATTATAATGTGTTGTCATTTTACTGTGTAGTTACAGTATATTATAATGTGTTGTCATGTTACCATGTAGTTACAGTATATTATAACGTGTTGTCATGTTACTGTGTATTTACAGTATATTATAACGTGTTGTCATGTTACTGTGTAGTTACAGTATATTATAACATGTTGTCATGTTACCATGTATTTACAGTATATTATAATGTGTTGTCATGTTACCATGTAGTTACAGTATATTATAACGTGTTGTCATGTTACTGTGTAGTTACAGTATATTATAATGTGTTGTCATGTTACTGTGTAGTTACAGTATATTATAACGTGTTGTCATGTTACTGTGTAGTTACAGTATATTATAACGTGTTGTCATGTTACCATGTAGTTACAGTATATTATAACGTGTTGTCATGTTACCACGTAGTTACAGTATATTATAATGTGTTGTCATTTTACTGTGTAGTTACAGTATATTATAATGTGTTGTCATGTTACCATGTAGTTACAGTATATTATAACGTGTTGTCATGTTACTGTGTATTTACAGTATATTATAATGTGTTGTCATGTTACTGTGTAGTTACAGTATATTATAACATGTTGTCATGTTACCATGTATTTACAGTATATTATAATGTGTTGTCATGTTACCATGTAGTTACAGTATATTATAACGTGTTGTCATGTTACTGTGTAGTTACAGTATATTATAATGTGTTGTCATGTTACTGTGTAGTTACAGTATATTATAATGTGTTGTCATGTTACCATGTATTTACAGTATATTATAATGTGTTGTCATGTTACCATGTAGTTACAGTATATTATAACGTGTTGTCATGTTACCATGTAGTTACAGTATATTATAATGTGTTGTCATGTTACTGTGTAGTTACAGTATATTATAATGTGTTGTCATGTTACTGTGTAGTTACAGTATATTATAATGTGCTGTCATGTTACTGTGTAGTTACAGTATATTATAATGTGTTGTCGTGTTACTGTGTAGTTACAGTATATTATAATGTGTTGTCATGTTACCATGTATTTACAGTATATTATAATGTGTTCTCATGTTACTGTGTAGTTACAGTATATTATAATGTGTTGTCATGTTACTGTGTAGTTACAGTATATTATAATGTGTTGTCGTGTTACTGTGTAGTTACAGTATATTATAATGTGTTGTCATGTTACTGTGTAGTTACAGTATATTATAACGTGTTGTCATGTTACTGTGTAGTTACAGTATATTATAATGTGTTGTCATGTTACCACGTAGTTACAGTATATTATAATGTGTTCTCATGTTACCATGTAGTTACAGTATATTATAACGTGTTGTCATGTTACCACGTAGTTACAGTATATTATAATGTGTTGTCATGTTACTGTGTAGTTACAGTATATTATAATGTGTTGTCATGTTACCATGTATTTACAGTATATTATAATGTGTTGTCATGTTACCATGTAGTTACAGTATATTATAACGTGTTGTCATGTTACCACGTAGTTACAGTATATTATAATGTGTTGTCATGTTACTGTGTAGTTACAGTATATTATAATGTGTTGTCATGTTACTGTGTAGTTACAGTATATTATAATGTGTTGTCATGTTACCATGTATTTACAGTATATTATAATGTGTTGTCATGTTACCATGTATTTACAGTATATTATAATGTGTTGTCATGTTACCATGTAGTTACAGTATATTATAACGTGTTGTCATGTTACCACGTAGTTACAGTATATTATAACGTGTTGTCATGTTACTGTGTAGTTACAGTATATTATAACGTGTTGTCATGTTACTGTGTAGTTACAGTATATTATAATGTGTTGTCATGTTACCACGTAGTTACAGTATATTATAACGTGTTGTCATGTTACCACGTAGTTACAGTATATTATAATGTGTTGTCATGTTACTGTGTAGTTACAGTATATTATAACGTGTTGTCATGTTACTGTGTAGTTACAGTATATTATAATGTGTTGTCATGTTACCATGTAGTTACAGTATATTATATAACGTGTTGTCATGTTACTGTGTAGTTACAGTATATTATAATGTGTTGTCATGTTACCACGTAGTTACAGTATATTATAACGTGTTGTCATGTTACTGTGTAGTTACAGTATATTATAATGTGTTGTCATGTTACTGTGTAGTTACAGTATATTATAACGTGTTGTCATGTTACCATGTATTTACAGTATATTATAACGTGTTGTCATGTTACTGTGTAGTTACAGTATATTATAATGTGTTGTCATGTTACCACGTAGTTACAGTATATTATAATGTGTTGTCATGTTACTGTGTAGTTACAGTATATTATAATGTGTTGTCATGTTACTGTGTAGTTACAGTATATTATAATGTGTTGTCATGTTACTGTGTAGTTACAGTATATTATAATGTGTTGTCATGTTACTGTGTAGTTACAGTATATTATAATGTGTTGTCATGTTACCATGTAGTTACAGTATATTATAATGTGTTGTCATGTTACCACGTAGTTACAGTATATTATAATGTGTTGTCATGTTACCATGTAGTTACAGTATATTATAACGTGTTGTCATGTTACTGTGTAGTTACAGTATATTATAATGTGTTGTCATGTTACCATGTAGTTACAGTATATTATAACGTGTTGTCATGTTACTGTGTAGTTACAGTATATTATAATGTGTTGTCATGTTACTGTGTAGTTACAGTATATTATAATGTGTTGTCATGTTACTGTGTATTTACAGTATATTATAATGTGTTGTCGTGTTACTGTGTAGTTACAGTATATTATAATGTGTTGTCATGTTACCATGTAGTTACAGTATATTATAATGTGTTGTCATGTTACCACGTAGTTACAGTATATTATAATGTGTTGTCATATTACCATGTAGTTACAGTATATTATAATGTGTTGTCATGTTACCACGTAGTTACAGTATATTATAATGTGTTGTCATGTTACCATGTAGTTACAGTATATTATAATGTGTTGTCATGTTACCACGTAGTTACAGTATATTATAATGTGTTGTCATGTTACCATGTAGTTACAGTATATTATAATGTGTTGTCATGTTACTGTGTAGTTACAGTATATTATAATGTGTTGTCATGTTACTGTGTAGTTACAGTATATTATAACGTGTTGTCGTGTTACCATGTAGTTACAGTATATTATAACGTGTTGTCATGTTACTGTGTAGTTACAGTATATTATAATGTTTTGTCATGTTACTGTGTAGTTACAGTATATTATAACGTGTTGTCATGTTACTGTGTAGTTACAGTATATTATAATGTGTTGTCATGTTACTGTGTAGTTACAGTATATTATAACGTGTTGTCATGTTACCACGTAGTTACAGTATATTATAATGTGTTGTCATGTTACCACGTAGTTACAGTATATTATAATGTGTTGTCATGTTACCACGTAGTTACAGTATATTATAATGTGTTGTCATGTTACTGTGTAGTTACAGTATATTATAATGTGTTGTCATGTTACTGTGTAGTTACAGTATATTATAATGTGTTGTCATGTTACTGTGTAGTTACAGTATATTATAATGTGTTGTCATGTTACCACGTAGTTACAGTATATTATAATGTGTTGTCATGTTACCATGTAGTTACAGTATATTATAACGTGTTGTCATGTTACTGTGTAGTTACAGTATATTATAATGTGTTGTCATGTTACTGTGTAGTTACAGTATATTATAATGTGTTGTCATGTTACTGTGTAGTTACAGTATATTATAATGTGTTGTCATGTTACTGTGTAGTTACAGTATATTATAACGTGTTGTCATGTTACCACGTAGTTACAGTATATTATAATGTGTTGTCATGTTACTGTGTAGTTACAGTATATTATAATGTGTTGTCATGTTACTGTGTAGTTACAGTATATTATAATGTGTTGTCATGTTACCACGTAGTTACAGTATATTATAATGTGTTGCCATGTTACTGTGTAGTTACAGTATATTATAATGTGTTGTCGTGTTACTGTGTAGTTACAGTATATTATAATGTGTTGTCATGTTACCACGTAGTTACAGTATATTATAATGTGTTGTCATGTTACCATGTAGTTACAGTATATTATAACGTGTTGTCATGTTACCACGTAGTTACAGTATATTATAACGTGTTGTCATGTTACCATGTAGTTACAGTATATTATAATGTGTTGTCATGTTACCATGTAGTTACAGTATATTATAACGTGTTGTCATGTTACCATGTAGTTACAGTATATTATAATGTGTTGTCATGTTACCATGTAGTTACAGTATATTATAACGTGTTGTCATGTTACCACGTAGTTACAGTATATTATAACGTGTTGTCATGTTACCATGTAGTTACAGTATATTATAATGTGTTGTCATGTTACTGTGTAGTTACAGTATATTATAACGTGTTGTCATGTTACCACGTAGTTACAGTATATTATAATGTGTTATCATGTTACTGTGTAGTTACAGTATATTATAATGTGTTGTCATGTTACTGTGTAGTTACAGTATATTATAACGTGTTGTCATGTTACTGTGTAGTTACAGTATATTATAATGTGTTGTCGTGTTACCATGTAGTTACAGTATATTATAACGTGTTGTCATGTTACTGTGTAGTTACAGTATATTATAATGTGTTGTCATGTTACTGTGTAGTTACAGTATATTATAATGTGTTGTCATGTTACTGTGTAGTTACAGTATATTATAACGTGTTGTCATGTTACTGTGTATTTACTGTATATTATAACGTGTTGTCATGTTACCACATTGTTACAGTATATTTTAATGTGTTGTCATGTTGCCATGGTAGTATAACTTGTTGTCATTTCATATACCATTTGTTTTAGAAGCTGTAAAGGAAACCCTAGGGGACTGATATGGTCTTTCCCACCTAATGAACTCAGAACCCAAAACAACACACCAGGGTTGTGTTCATCCATTTATGGACTAATACATTAATGATACAGTATGTACCCATTGACTCTTGAAGAATATAACTTCTAAATGCCTCAAAGTAAATGTAAACAAATACTGCATACCCTCAAAACATGGTTAAAACTATAATTTTGATATCATGGATGGTCAGTCCTTGCCTCCGTAGCTCCGTCTATGAATTTGAGAGTGGTTACATTTCTCCAGCCCCATCCGTCAGCCTTTTACTGAAACAGTGGCAGGGATTCCATTTTGTTACTGTTTCAACTGCTGGTTGCCACTCTAAGCACCAAATGGACTGAAACAGGTAGGGACTACCTAGACTTGTGCAGTAAGAAAGGCTCACTTTCTGTTTCCTGTTTCCTGTTTCCTGGGCCAAATGTACAGACCCTAAATTTTCTCAAGCGCTCTATCAGCCTCGTCGGCCTCCTATCAGGTCGAGCCATCTGCAACCAGGCAGCGAAGTCAAGGGAGCGATGGGGCTAGTCAGCAGAAGTAGTAGGCCTAACCCCTCCCAGGAAAGCCTCATCTCTTATTCCGTGATGTAAAATTGCGCAAACTAAGATCTCTGCAAAGATGTCAAAATTAATGAGAGATTTCTTGAGTTATCTTAGATTAATTCTGACTGTTTTGATGAAGTCTATACTGGCTACCGCGTCTCAAAATGGACAAACAGTACTATTGCCGCTTTTTTTTCCAGTTTTTCAAGCAAAGGTCTTTTAAGGAAGTATGCGAGCACACTCGTTTGGTGCAGAGCCGAGTTCGGCTAGGCACCAGCAGAACTGAAGCATGCTGACTGTAGTTATTGCACATCCTTCTAGGCCTGCCCTGTCAAATCCACAGGAAATGGTGGATGGTTTAAGTGGTGAATGCATCTTCACAGTAGCACCAACCGTTGGAGAGATGCTGACTGCGTTGTCACAAAGACTTGCTTAATATAAGCCTCTGACTTTCTTGGAAGACTAGACTACACTCTTAGAAAAAGGTTTTCAAAAGGATTCGGCTGTCCCCATAGGAGAACCCTTTTTGGTTCCAGGTAGAGCCTTCTGTGGAAAGGGTTCTACCTGGATAAAAAAAGGGTTCTCCTATGGGGACAGCCGATTAACCGTTTTAGGTTCTAGATAGCACCTTTTTTTTTGTGCCACTGTATATGATGAACCTTGTGTTGTTGGTTTCTCTGGATAAGGGCATCATGATTCCCCATTTCTATCGAAAAGGATCCATGAGCACCAACATGTGAAGTTAACAGGAGCACATCCAATTAGGTGTCAAAGGAATCTTAATCTTAACAGTTTTTTGGAAAACGTGGTTGCATAAAAACCTGAGGGAGATTTTACCGTAATTCCATTACCAAAGTTTGCATCTGCACAGTTCTTCCACTAAATTAGTTTGTTGACATTTTTCAGAGGAAATTGTTAAAAGTAGTCCTTGTGCATAGAGTTGTATGGTTCGTTAAACTTTTAACTCAATGGTTTTTGTTTGGCATACGTTTTAAAGTGAAAAAAAAACAGAGTCAAAGCGTAATTCCGTTACTGTGGAATTGCCCTGAAATAAATACACAAAATTGAGTTAAATCTATTTTCGTAGACATCATAAGTTCTTCTCCAAATCACTTGTCATCAGATAAGATAAAACCCTATTAAAATAAAGGTTCCAAGATTCCTGTCTAACCAGATGTCTTGGTTGGTGTTCTAGAACTCACCAACTGTGAATTGTGTTTGGTTCTGTGATCATGTAACTCTGAATAGTACTCTCTCTGTCTCTCAAAGCTGTTCTGTTTTAGATCCGTACTAGGCATAGCTGTGCTCCTGGACCTTCTCAGCTCTGTTTCTGTCTCAGTGTGGCCACTGGGCCTACACAACAAAACCCACAACCCAACCTCACACCAGCACCTAGCCACAGGCTGTGTTCCACCTACATTTAACCAAGCATCTGCCTGGGGAGGAGTAGCACTCGGCCTAGCCTGAGTGCCGGCTTGAGTGTCATGACAATGAGTGACAATGAGTTGGCATGATAGCACAAACACACTGTCACTCTCAGGCTGTATTCGGCCCACCCACCCTCAGCGGTAGTGTAATGGTGGAAACTGGGGTTGATGATGATTGATTATTAATGCCTGACAAGTGTGTATAAACCGGTGTTGCTGTAGGCAAGGTGCTTTATCTCTCAGCTCAGTCCAACTGCTGTGTGTGTCTCCCTCCCTCCCTCCCTCTAACAGTCAGCCTTGCCTGGGACCCTGGCAGCAGATAAGAGGAAGGCTCCCTAAGGTCGTTGGTTGAGGATGGGTGTAAGGACAGAGATTATACAGAGAGAGATAGGGAGGGCGAGTCGCTCTGCTGGTTAAATAAAGCTTTTTTGGACATGAGAGTTTTAGATCCCTTTTCAGACTGAAATACTATATGCATGTTACCCAACTCGAATGCTCCTATAATGCAAATGTTATTCCTCAAATGTGATATCATAAAACTGTCGGGGAAAGCACTGTCCATATAATATTTGTGTGTATAAAGGAACACATACCATGGCACATTTCAACAAGTTTTTCAATAAAAGGCAATAGATGCACCATCAAGGCTCATGATAATCCAACCTGGGGTTTCCCACCAGGAGCTGCTGTTCCCAGAGCCATGGATTTATGTTATGATTGTTCCTAATATTATATTGACTGTTGGGTAATTGACCTATTAGGAAGAAACAAACAATAAATAAACAAGCACTAATAAGACTACCTCACAGTGTGTGAGACTGTGTCATACAAATGGCCAAAATGCGTTATTCATGTCACTTTTGTTGCCATTCAGACATATAGACACCACTTGAACTCGA
Source organism: Coregonus clupeaformis (assembly GCF_020615455.1). Lineage (NCBI taxonomy): Eukaryota > Metazoa > Chordata > Actinopteri > Salmoniformes > Salmonidae > Coregonus > Coregonus clupeaformis. Next base: position 263,831 of record NW_025533617.1, read on the forward strand.
TACAACACTCGTGACCCCCATGTTCTGTCACGACTTACTTCTGCAATCATGCATGAAGGAGTTTAGCTCTCGAGCTCTGCTCTGGCTGGCTATCTGTCGCTTTAAGAGCGATTTCCCCCCATTGTCAAGCAGTCGTGAGCAGGAAGGGTGAAACGAAACCAGAGACCGAGCTAGGGGGGCCGAGCTGGTATTTAAAAACACGACGCAGCCGCTCAATAACGGAACCGCGGTAACGTTCATTCTCAGAATAGAGCGCGCCAGGGAAGAAGGGCATAAAAATACGCACTGAAGAGGAGGAGGAGGGGGAGACTCAATCAAGCAACATTTGATGATTTTAATTCATCTAGGGTTTGAAGACCTGTAGACAGTCGCAATGGAATAATAAAAAAAAATCACTTATGAAAGACGAAGGCTACACAGAATTTCACCGCGGTTTCTCAATTGCCTGAGGAAATGTTCAGAATTGCCTCCATCACTGAAAATGCGTCACATGTCATGATGATCTTCGTTGGATTTAGAGCTGCTGATGGAAATGATGTCATATAAAATGAAGGTTAATTCCGCGCGCAACTGACATCTAGGGCTACATTATATCAGAGCAGGTGCAGTGTGTGTCCCTTCGACGGTAACCCTTATACGCGTGATCTGAATATTTAACCGTGAACGTGGCGCGAGCCTTAAAGCCTGCAAGTCGGGATCACAGAGAAGAGAAGCGGGATCTATAACGACTTGATGTCAACCTGAGAAGTATTACATACTGGGAAAATGTCATCTGCAATTGAAAGGAAGACGATGGAGGCTAACGAGTAAGTAACCTACTAGTAGTCTGTTTCCTTGAAATAGAATAGAATATGATAGAATATGATAGAATAGAATAGGATCAAATCAAGGACGGGCAGTGCCTTCAATGTTGACTTCATAGTGCTGTAGAATGTATTATTATTCAGTTACAATAATTGCTTGGAAATAGGCAAATGCAATAGGCCGGTAGCAGTTTCTTCAGAGTTCAATCCAATTCAATCCAACATCATGAAAGAACAAATTGAAGAAGGAAGCAACAAGAAAAGGGAGAAAGGTCATTATAAAGAACAATATAGGTCTAGTTAAACGGGCTGCTGTACGCCAGGACCTTTTGTCAGTACACATTTTGGTTGTATGAACATTGGTCATATAGATTATGTGCTGTACTCACTGGTAAATAAGGCAATGGCTCCCTCCTGTGGGTTAAACTACTACTAATAAGTGCTTATTACGTGGTAGCGCGCACACGCGCGCACGCACACACGCGCGCACGCACACACACACACTTCTATTCTGGACTTCTATTCTTCCATGTCCTCATCTGTCTCCTGTCCTTGTTCCACCCAGGGAGCCTGTGGACGAGGTGTTACAGATGCCCCCGTCCCTCCTGAACTGTGGGGGGTGCCAGCAGAGCATCGGGGACAGGTTCTTCCTGAAGGCCATAGAGAAGTACTGGCACGAGGACTGTCTGAGCTGTGACCTGTGTGGCTGCAGGCTGGGAGAGGTGGGCCGAAGGCTCTACTACAAACTGGGACGAAAGCTCTGCCGCAGAGACTACCTCAGGTTAGACACATTACGGTTGACATTTACCACATGCCCTCACCCCAAAAAAATCAAAGTCAGATATTTTGATGTTGGGCACCCCCAAGAGTCAAAAAGTAATTGAAATCCTGCTCATATGACACTTACATTTAAATGATTGTAAATGTTTACAAAATTCATACAAATATGACAAAATACTCATTAGTCAATAGCACGTAAACTCTTTATAAATGGTTTATTAATGCTTATCCATGGAAGTTATAAACCTTTATTTCCTTTCCCTCCCAGGCTGTTTGGACAGGACGGACTGTGTGCTAGCTGTGAGAAGAGGATCAGAGCGTTTGAGATGACCATGCGTGTGAGGGACAAGGTCTACCACCTGGAGTGTTTTAAATGCGCGGCCTGCCAGAAACACTTCTGTGTCGGGGACCGTTACCTGCTCATCAACTCAGACATTGTGTGTGAGCAGGACATCTTTGAGTGGACCAAACTCAACAACAACATGGTTTAGTAGATTGTAGAACACTCTAGAACATTCTACAACACTCTAGAACACCTCAAAAACATGGTGTAGAACACTCTAGAACATTCTAGAACACCACAACGATGAGGTGGTTTTTGATTGTGATCGTGATCTCTCCATTTGGGATCAACAGCATGACAATATATCTCAAGATGTACAGCAAGATAATGGATCTCAAGCTTTTGTACATTTTGTAGCCACATACAGGCTCTCTTGTACTTCTCATATTTGTTAGATGTTTGAAGAGTTGTTTCACCATTGGGTCTGTACTGGAGACAAAATGAAGGCTTGATCCACCAGCGAAGGGAGAAATATTACAATATCTTGGGTTCTACCCTTTCAATGCAAAAAAAGGAAAATGTATACATGCAATAATCCATGTGCTCATTGCAGAAATCTCAATATTTCTTGCATGAAACAGTGTAATACAGATTTGCTCATTGAGCTAAATGATGAGCGATGTAACTGGAATTTGTTGTAGTCCAACACTGTTGTTTCACCTCTCTAGAGAAATAAGTATTATGACATTTGTGATGAATATATATATAAAGTGTTATGTCCAAAAATGTCGAGGCCATTCCGAATTAATACATTCATACAGTAAAGGTGTACTTGGGGAGTCCACATGTGCCCCCTAGTGGTCAAGGGGAAAGCTTGCAGTATTATTTCAATAGGACTGAAAGACGTTCATGAGACAAGTTTTCAATGTTTGTGTTTTGTTTTTGTAACTTTTGTGTTCTTTCAATATGCTCTCAAACACGTTGGGATATTTGTTATATATATATCTGTTTAATTCAACCCTCATTAAAATATGTTACATTTAGTAGACCACTGATCTTCTCTTTTCAGATGATACATTTTATATGCGTTGGATGGATGAAAGATAAATAAAACAAGTATAATGTTTTTATTTATTTACACTACATGATCAAAAGTATGTGGACACCTGCTCGTTGAACATCTCATTCCAGAATTGGGCATTAATATGGAGTTGGTCTCCCCTTTGCTGCTATAACAGCCTCAACTCTTCTGGGAAGGCTTTCCACTAGATGTTGGAACATTGCTGCGGGGACTTGCTTCCATTCAGCCACAAGAGCATTAGTTAGGTCGGGCACTGATGTTGGGCGAATAGGCCTGGCTCGCAGTCGGCGTTCCAATTCATCCCAAAGGTGTTCGATGGGGTTGAGGTCAGGGCTCTGTGCAGGCCAGTCAAGTTCTTCCACACCGATCTCGACAAACCATTTCTGTATGGACCTTGCTTTGTGCACGGGGGCATTGTCATGCTTCCAGAGGCAGTTTGGAACTCCGTAGTGAGTGTTGCAACCGATGGCCAGACGATTTTTACGCACTACATGCTTCAGCACTCGGCGGTCCCGTTCTGTGAGCTTGTGTGGCCTACCACTTCGCGGCTGAGCCGTTGTTGCTCCTAGACGTTTCCACTTCACAATAACAGCACTTACAATTGACTGGGGCAGCTCTAGCAGTGCAGAGACTTGTTGGAAAGGTGGCATCCTATGACGGTGTCACGTTGAAAGTCACTGAGCGCTTCAGTAAGGCCATTCTACTGCCAATGGGTGTGGCTAAAATAGCCAAATCCACTAATTTGAAGGGGTGTCCACATACATTTGTATATATAGTTTATCTTTAAATTGTGTCTCTGGTTTAATTTTACACAGGAAGCAACACACTGTAGCGATATAGCACTTCCTGTCAGGGCAACACACTGTAGTGATAAAGCACTTCCTGTATCTAAACCAAACCAGAAGAGGTCATCAGAGGACTATATATTACATTCCAACTGCACTTTCCACTTATATGACTCTCCTACCAGTTGATCTCACAAGGCATTGGTGGATTATTTCAGTTTAAGATACCTTTAGTCTACATATTTAGAGTTGAGAAACTTTTGTTATTGACCAAATACTTATTTCCCACCATAATTTGCAAATAAATAAATTAAAAATCCTACAATGTGATTTTCTGGATTTTTTTGCCTAATTTTGTCTGTCATAGTTGACGTGTACCTATGATGAAAATTTCAGGCCTCTCATCTTTTTAAGTGGGAGAACTTGCACAATTGGTGGCTGACTAAATACTTTTTTTCCCCACTGTACATTTAGTCTACATATTTAGAGTCAGATACATTTAGTCTACATATTTAGAGACAGATACATTTAGTCTACATATTTAGAGACAGATACATTTAGTCTACATATTTAGAGTCAGATACAGTGGGGGGGAAAAGTATTTAGTCAGCCACCAATTGTGCAAGTTCTCCCACTTAAAAAGATGAGAGAGGCCTGTAATTTTCATCATAGGTACACGTCAACTATGACAGACAAATTGAGAAAAAAAATTCCAGAAAATCACATTGTAGGATTTTTAATGAATTTATTTGCAAATTATGGTGGAAAATAAGTATTTGGTCACCTACAAACAAGCAAGATTTCTGGCTCTCACAGACCTGTAACTTCTTCTTTAAGAGGCTCCTCTGTCCTCCACTCGTTACCTGTATTAATGGCACCTGTTTGAACTTGTTATCAGTATAAAAGACACCTGTCCACAACCTCAAACAGTCACACTCCAAACTCCACTATGGCTGGGAAGACTGAATCTGCAATAGGTAAGCAGCTTGGTTTGAAGAAATCAACTGTGGGAGCAATTATTAGGAAATGGAAGACATACAAGACCACTGATAATCTCCCTCGATCTGGGGCTCCACGCAAGATCTCACCCCGTGGGGTCAAAATGATCACAAGAACGGTGAGCAAAAATCCCAGAACCACACGGGGGGACCTAGTGAATGACATGCAGAGAGCTGGGACCAAAGTAACAAAGCCTACCATCAGTAACACACTACGCCGCCAGGGACTCAAATCCTGCAGTACCAGACGTGTCCCCCTGCTTAAGCCAGTACATGTCCAGGCCCGTCTGAAGTTTGCTAGAGTGCATTTGGATGATCCAGAAGAGGATTGGGAGAATGTCATATGGTCAGATGAAACCAAAATATAACTTTTTGGTAAAAACTCAACTCGTCGTGTTTGGAGGACAAAGAATGCTGAGTTGCATCCAAAGAACACCATACCTACTGTGAAGCATGGGGGTGGAAACATCATGCTTTGGGGCTGTTTTTCTGCAAAGGGACCAGGACGACTGATCCGTGTAAAGGAAAGAATGAATGGGGCCATGTATCGTGTGAGATTTTGAGTGAAAACCTCCTTCCATCAGCAAGGGCATTGAAGATGAAACGTGGCTGGGTCTTTCAGCATGACAATGATCCCAAACACACCGCCCGGGCAACGAAGGAGTGGCTTCGTAAGAAGCATTTCAAGGTCCTGGAGTGGCCTAGCCAGTCTCCAGATCTCAACCCCATAGAAAATCTTTGGAGGGAGTTGAAAGTCCGTGTTGCCCAGCGACAGCCCCAAAACATCACTGCTCTAGAGGAGATCTGCATGGAGGAATGGGCCAAAATACCAGCAACAGTGTGTGAAAACCTTGTGAAGACTTACAGAAAACGTTTGACCTGTGTCATTGCCAACAAAGGGTATATAACAAAGTATTGAGAAACTTTTGTTATTGACCAAATAATTATTTTCCACCATAATTTGCAAATAAATTCATTAAAAATCCTACAATGTGATGTTTTGTCTGTCATAGTTGACGTGTACCTATGATAAAAATTACAGGCCTCTCTCATCTTTTTAAGTGGGAGAACTTGCACAATTGGTGGCTGACTAAATACTTTTTCCCCCCACTGTATTTAGAGTCAGATACATTTAGTCTACATATTTAGAGTCAGATACATTTAGTCTACATATTTAGAGTCTGATACATTTAGTCTAACATTTAAATACTTATTTTCCACCATAATTTGCAAATAAAATCATTAAAAATCCTACAATGGGATTTTCTGGATTTTTTTTTCTCAATTTGTCTGTCATAGTTGACGTGTACCTATGATGAAAATTACAGGCCTCTCTCATCTTTTTAAGTGGGAGAACTTGCACAATTGGTGGCTGACTAAATACTTTTTTTCCCCACTGTAAGTCATTGGATGTCAACGCTGCACGCTCAGGAAAAGGGG